>NC_052479.1:29937761-29966576 GCF_009730915.1 Dioscorea cayenensis subsp. rotundata | reverse complement strand
TTTATTAATATCATATATAATTTTATGATTTAACACTATATTATTAATATCTAATAAAAGCTTCCATATATATTATCCAATGTGCGGTGGATAAACCACTTAAAATTAAAAATAAACACAGATACACAAAACCCAACCACAAGAAGTGGAACAAACATACACAACCCACAGCACAAAACGAGGGCAAACAAACAGCCTAACCTTCCCTAAATACACCACCACTACTCTAATGTGAAGATAACTCCTGATCCATCTTTACTATTTTAAAAATATAAGTTGCTCACTTTATATTTTTTCAAAAATTTTGAAATACTTTATAGTTTCTTATTTCAATATTTATAATTTTTAGTATTTTACAATAATTATACTTAATAAAAAGATATAAAACAAAAACTATTTTTAAAAGATCAATGGTTCAAATCTACTGCGGCATATCTAAAAACTTCTTTATAAAAATAAATTTTATCGATATTATTTTAAATACACAAAAATAATAATATTAATTTGAGTTCCAAAATCGTAATGATATTTTAGTTTAAACTAGAGAGATAAACATGATTGTCTAAAAGGATTCTTCATATATTTATGGAAAAAGCTAATATAAAAAACATTTTGTAAATAAATTTAAATAAATTTGAGTCGCTAATTAGAATATATATATATATATATATATATATATATATATATATGTATTATTGTCCTTGGTTACTAAGAATGACATACGGATAGAAGACCACCCATACCCTCTCGTTTATTATAATTAGTTAAAATAACATATAAGTAAAATATAACTTTAAATATCCTTAACATTTATTAGTGATGTACTATATAACATAAATTACTTGAATACTCTTCATATTAAATTTACGTGAGTACAAAACAAGATAATAAAATATGTGATATGAGAGGCAATAGTTGAAAAGGGCCCAAGATTGGGCTTTCATACGTTGATGCTTTAATGGCCCCAATATAAGTATGATAATTTTATTTTAGGTGTGGAGAAATATTTATTGTTATTAAAAATTGAAGTAATTAGAATGTGATTATATTGTTTATGTACAATATAAATATATATTTATATCAAGGTCCATGATTCTGCGCAGACGCCTCTAGGTATGTCCTCGAACTAGTCAATACATTGTTTAAAAATATGTACAATAGTAAAATATTTTTAAAAATATCACTTGGGGTGTAGTAATTTTAATAAAATATCCTTTTAAATATTTTAGCATGCAAGAAAATGCTTTTATAATACTCTCTGTCATAAATTTCATCTAAGCATTTTGTAGCTCTTTTTCCTTGCCTTTTTATTTATCATATTGATTTTTATACAAAAGATTTGACCAATCAATTTACCTTAATTTAATGTATACTTACAGTAATTTCTCAATAAATCACAATCAACTAAACATTAAAATTATATACTCTACTAAATACAGTGCTTTTTAAATACTTAGCTGAAGAATAAACTTTTATAAAATATCAAAGTAACCAACTAATTTTTATTTAATTTTTAATCGGCTGAATTGGTGAAAATGTGAGCAAGAAAAGAGAGGGAGGGAGTAATCCACGACAAATTTTACCTAAATTTAATCACTTATTAAGTTAAAAAAAAACATTAATTAAATCACAAGCTACTTTAAAATTTTAAATATTCTAAAATTAAAAAAAAAAATCACTTATTAAGTTCACATCTACTAAACAACAACTTTGACGTCTGCTTTCATAGGGCAATAATTAAAAAGTTTGCTTTATAAATATCCGGCCACGTTTTCATAATCATCACCACAAATTATAATTTTTATTTACAAAATTTGTTATTTTCACATGGTATCAATCAATATTGTAGACTATTTATATAAAAATAATAATAGTTTTTTTTTTAACACCAAAAATATAAAGAACTCATTTCCAAATGAATCAAAAAAACAAGAGCTCAAAAGTTCCACCAAATATAATAATTAATTTAAAGACAAACATCAAATTACTAATGCTTCCATGCATTCCTTTTATGAATAAAAAAAAAGGCAATTGAATGTCCCTTCATCAAATTGGAATTGCTTTTCAAGTCAATTTTTCATGTCGCTCACATTATGATGTTGTGTGTATTGATTTTTATTTTTATTTTAATGTTTTTCCCACGTTTAAAGAATATCCAATGTCACACTAACATTGGGCCACTCTAATGTCAATTTTTCCACATCTAGATATTATTTCTTTAATTTATTAGCATATGAAATTTTTAACTACTTCAATTTAGTTTGTTTTGTTTTACTAAAGCTAATTAAAAACAATTTTTTTAAAAAAAAAATACTTCGGTTCATCTGTTATATATTTGCTTCCACTCAAATTGTTAGATTTAATTGTCACAATGTTTAGACAACTTTATTACAAGCTCATAATTGTTTGAGGGAATAATATCACATGATATTTTTAAATGATTTTTTATGTCTATAGTTTAAAAAATTGTTTTAATATCACATAATATTTTTATATAGTTTATATTTGTTTTTAAAAAGATTCGAATGTAATTTTTTAGGCATAATTGCAATAAAATATAATAAAGTGGATAAACCACAATATTTTTCTTGATTGCAATTTCCTAATATAACTAAAATAATTGTGGTATATACTCTTGTACTACAATATGAATATCACTAATATTATCTTTTTGTTTTTATTATTAGGCATATTTCATGGAACTTTACAGGGAAAGAAAGTTATATAATTTATTTCTAAATTAAACAAGTTAGATTATTATTTAAATATTTGACATTAAGTCGGTGTCAAATATATATAATTATGTCTTTATACAAAGTTATCATCAATACCTATATATAATTAAACCGTCACTTTCCATGACTTATTCGGCCTAACACAGTTTGTGAATTATTGATTTGAAAATTTGTTGAATATGTTTTTTTTCGTACTAATTTCAAAATAATATTTAATGAAAAAGAATTAAGAGAGGGATTGAAAGCTACATTTCTTGGACATGTGATGTGTTTGTTAATAATAATAATAATAATAATAATAATAATAAAGAGAAAAGATCTCACATGGACCTAAATAAACAATAAGTCTATTTGGTAGAGGACAAAGGAAAGGATTACACTCAATGAAGACAAAAGTTCTAATTCATTAACAAGAGAGGGCAAATATTAGAATAATAATAATAATAATAATCTTTGTAAATAACCAAGAAGCTTCTTAATTTGTCTTTAGTTTTGGTTTTTTATATAATCTCCGGTCCTTGATGATATGCATAAATATTTATTTTATTAAATTCTCAATAAAAACTCTACATAATAACCATTGGCATTACAATGTGTGCAAGCAATGAAAATAACTTTACTAATTAATAATGTTTTGTTCATTTTATATTTGATAAATTGTCTCAAAACAATCACGAGTCTTGTCAAATTGTCTCAAAACCAAAGGCCACACTGTATATGAATATTTTTGTGGTTCAAGATGCGTTCAGTATTCAAGTTTGACTTGACCATCAGTATTCATCACTTAATCATGTTTTTATATTTTAAAAATTTGAAGTCATTGTCGTACAGGTTAAGGTCGGCTGTTTGAATTGACATGATAGCAAATGACCATCAAACACTTGTCACATTTTCATGAATTAAAATTAATAATGACGTCATCTAAAAATTGGCACTGTTTTAATCCAATATTTTGATATCACCCAACATGTATTGTCAAATATTTAATTCCAGTAAGAATATATTCTTTTGATAATTAACCATATGAAAAAAATGATGAACAAGCTGAAGGACGTTTGAAGTGTTTTTTTCAACGAATCAACAGCCCCATATGTTACATGCTCTATGTTATTGTTCTGGCCTTTGGAACACGTACATTATAATTAATCATAGAATTAAAATTAATTTGGTTGTTAATTAATTATTTGTAACTTTTTTTTTATAAAGTGATATGCACTGTTAGTCAAGGGACATAAAATTACGTAGTGCACGTTTTGGGTCGATTTGCAGACTCTCCTGAAATAAATCACTCCCTACATACGATTTATGAGAGAAGGAAAAATCTCCCTCACATGCACTTTCATAGTGGATTTTTATGCATTAAGAGTTATGAGACTAAACTCGAAATCTTTCAAACCTAATAATGGATGGAGTAACGTTGGGCTATGCCCTAGTTCCCTCTGACTCACTTGTTGAAGTTCCTGAATTTTTTAAATAAATTTTAATCCAAATATATGTAGATTTTAAAAATTAACATTAATAACATTAATTAACTGTAATATGCTCTTGTAATAAACTCCATGATATTATTTATTTTGATATTTTGAAGTTTTAAAATGTTAATTATGAAATAAATGCATAAAATTTGACTCATACACTCGGCAAGAAAAACATATGTGAATTATCCTTCTAAAACCTCAGCTTGTAATCTCTATAAATACACACCTCATTTCTTATCGTCAGACATTGCCATTAGTTTCATATATCTTTTCAATGGCAGCCACATATTCTTTAGCCACTGCCTCAGGCATTCTCGCCGGAGTTCTTCCGGTAGCTGTCCTCTTCCTAGTCACTGCCGTCTTCTTCCTCCTTATCTATCATTTACAAATCCCTAATGAGCATGAAAAAGATGGTGGAGGTGGTGATCATCGTTTACCACCTGGTCCAGCAGCCTTACCAATTGTCGGAAGTCTTCCGATGATGCTTTGGAGGAAACCACATTTCCGGTGGATCCTCCAAAAAGCTGAAGGCAAGGATATTACTTGCATTCGCCTAGGAAATGTCCATGTCATTGTTGTTAACTCACCGGAGCTAGCCTGTGAGTTTTTAAAGAAGAATGACGCCATCTTCGCCTCCCGGCCGATAACAATGGCTACCGAATACTCCGGTAGGGGCTTCCTCTCTGTCGTCATTGCTCCGTGGGGTGATCAGTGGAAGAAGATGCGCCGAGTAATTGCCTCGGAGGTGATGAACCATAAAAGGTTCCGAAGCATGGCGAAGATGCGGGTTGAGGAGGCCGATAACCTTGTTCGGTGTATTCAATACCAAAGTGAAGCTAATGAAGTGATTGATGTTCGAAAATCTCTTAGGTATATATTGTTGAAATATAATTGATATCTTCTTATAGTATAACAAACTATGTGAATATCAAAATGTGATTAGTGCTTTTAGTATATTTTGAGAGTGAATATTTGATATTATTATTAGTAAAGATTATATGTTCAGTATATAAAATCACTAGTCTTATATATGTTGAGTACAGTGGAGTATTATAATTTAATATCTCTATTTATGACTTCATTATCACATGAGCTATATATAATTAATTACCCATTTTAATTTTATTTCTCAAGGTATTATAGTGGAAATATCATAAGGAGGATGATTTTTGGGTGCCGGCATTTTGGAATGGGAGCGAAAGATGGAGGGCCAGGGCCCGGCCCGGAAGAGATAGAGCATGTAGAGGCTGCATTCACAGTGCTCTCATTAATCTATGCCTTTTGTGCATCAGATTTTATGCCGAGTTTGAGAATTTTGGATATAGATGGTCATGAGAAAATCATGAAGAAGGCGATAAAGGTGATCAATAAGTATCATGATCCTATCATCGAAGAAAGAATGCGACGATGGAGAAGCGATGGAGGTGTTGATGATGAGCCAGAGGACATCCTTGATGTGTTCATTTCTCTTAAAGACGATAAAGGGAAACCTCTCTTAACCATGGAAGAGATTAAGGCTCAAGCTGCGGTGAGTTCAATCTTTACACAAGTATAAATAACTCATGGTGAAAACTACATCTTTAAATTAAAAACAAAACTATAAACTATATAAATTATAAATATGAACACTAACTTAAATGCGAATACTAATGAATATGTGCTCATTCTCTCATGTCATGTAGGGTATATTTGTTGATGCAAAATTATTGTTAGAAAAGCAAAACCCTAAATGTAACTAAACGTAAATTAATAATTGGCTCACTATTGATAAACAGAACTTAAACTATAGGCACCAACATTAATCCTAAACTCAAACAGTAAGTTATTGAACATTACAATATTGAATACTAACCCTAAATTAAACATTTGAGAGTTAAAGGTGTACTAAATGAATATTTAGATATATATATATATATACACATATAATTAAAACCGTAGCTAGCACTAAATTAAAGCATTTGATAAAAGAGTACTTAAATATATAAGTAAAAAACCCTAATCCTAACTTTAATATTTGATAAAGGAGTATTTATAAATTACATGCATAGAATTAAAACCCTAACCGTAACCCTAAAATAAGCTTATGTAACACTCGCATGGTTGTGCATGCAGGAGATCATCCTGCAACGGTGGACAACCCTTCAAACACGATGGAATGGGCGATGGGTCGAGATGCTCAACCAGCCGAGATATTCTCCGAAAAAGCCATCGAAGAGCTAGACGTGTCATCGGCCCGAACCGCCTCGTCAAGAGTCCGACTTCCCAAACCTCCCTTACCTAAAGGCATGTGCCCGTGAAGCCCTTCGTCTCCACCCCTTGCCCCTTCAACCTCCCCACGTCTCCACCACCAACACCACTGTCGCCGGTTTCTTCATCCCCAAAGGGCGCCAGGTCCTCCTAAAGCCGTGTTGGGCTTGGCGGAACCCTAAAGTTTGGGAAGATCCAATGAGGTTCAACCACGAGTGCACCTTTAATGAGAAGAATGTGGAGTTGGTCGAGCCGGATCTCCGTTTCATATCGTTCTCCGCCGGCCGAAGAGGGTGCATGGGAGCACCGTTAGGGACAATGATGACGTACATGCTGTTGGCTAGGGTTTTGCATGCGTTCACGTGGAGCTTGCCCGCCGGTGAAGAGCCGGTGAACCTCTCTGAGGAGGAACTTAGCCTCTTCATGGTTAAACCTTTGCATGCATTTGCTAAGCCAAGGTTGCCCTTTTTAAGTTAGTTTATATATATATATATATATGTATATATAACTATTTTCTTGCAATGTTTTTATGTACTTTATGTTTGTGTGTTTTGTTTCAGTAAGAATGTTAAACTTATAATATTAATGCTTGAGCTATATATGTCATGATGGCAAAATGTTTCAAACATTTTGTTAATTTTTACCTAATAATTTTTTTCCTTTCATTCTATGTTTGTATTTCTTCTTAATGCAATATTTATGTTTTTCAAAAGATTATTTTTAATTTCATCGGTACATGTGTAATTTTATTTTTTATATAGTTAATGAAACTGCATACAAACATAAAGTATATATTAAGTATTAACTAAGACTTATAAATGATTAATCCAAGTTTATTTGGATATGTATTAATTAAGATACTGATAATTAACAATAATTTAGGTGTTATATATTATTGATTATCAGTTACTATATATATACATTATGTTTCTCCCCATAAAATTTGTTAGTAAAGATGAATTCATACTATTATTTTTTTATTTATTTACTATATATAGGCAAAGCTAACTTGATCATGACCATAATATTGTTTAATTTATAATTATTTTGTTAGTATTTCAATTACATTGCTTTTCATTTACTATTTGCTTGCATTATTTTTTTATTAAGTTGCTTACTTCAATATATATATATATATATTTTTTGTAAAATATGCTTTTTATATAAATCAAGTATATAAAAATATTAAAAAAACTACACTTTTTAGAAAAAAATATTTGTTAAAATATATTGTTAGGCCCTTTTGATTTTTTATTTTAGTTCTTCAAACAAAATTTTCTTAATTTATTCCTTTAATTTCTTATTATTTAAGCCCTGAGGGCTGCCGAGATATAAAATCAATTGGACTGATGATTATAGCGGAGAAGGGAGAAGTTGAGGGAACCAAAAAATTGAATAACTCTCGCTAATTTGTAAATTTATTTATTTATTTATTGGATTATAATATAATTTTATAACAATGACCAATTTGTTAATGATTGTTGGGCTGAACTTGTTTATAATTAACATAGAAGATTGAATGCAATATACTTTTCTTTACTTTGTTTATTGATGTTTAAGTTTTTTTCTAAACAAAAAGTTAAAAAAACTTTGAGTTAGGTTTTATTTCACAAATTTTAAATTTTTTCTTTTAAGTTAAATTTTTAATTATTAGAGGTGATAATTTGACTAGATATATTTTTAAAATTAAAAAATAGTTTGGTTTTGAGAAAATTTGTATTAGTTTGCAATATCTTTTTAGGGTTAATGACATGTAAATTTTGTTAAATATTTATAGTTTTTTTAATCTAAAGTTAGCACCTCCTTCATTTTGTTTCTAGTTCCTCCACACACACTCTCTCACATCCTTCATATATATATATATATATATATATATGGACGCTATGGTTAATAGGCCAATGATTGGGCTTTCCCCAAGTCCATATAATTTACATTTAATGGGTCGACTATGGGTCTACTTATTTATTTATTAATTTTATGAGGAAAGAAATCTACTTATTTTTATTAAAAAAGAAACATTTTAAGTAAGTAGAATGTGATTATTTATTTGGAAAAAAACTAAATCTGTTCAAAAAGATTATTTTTTTTAGAAGCTTTACTGATTTTTTTTAAACTACATCATGTTAAAAAAAAAAACGCTTTTTGACAAGTATAAAAAATAAATATTTGAGTATAATAATTGTTACCAAAATACTCTTTACATTATTGGGAGGTAAGAAATTCTTCTATGATATTAATCCATCAACACAGGTTCACTAAATTTAATTATAAGAGAAACTTTACTTATTAAAAAATACATTCTAAATTAATCTAAATGAACCAATTTATATTTACCAAAAATATCATCACCAAAATTTATACTTTTATATAATTATTGTTCACAAAATTTTTTATTTTCATGTCCTATCAATTAATATGTAGGTTATTTATTTAAAATAATTATTTTTTTTTGGTCCAAAATGTAAAGAATACATGTCAA
This sequence comes from Dioscorea cayenensis subsp. rotundata, assembly GCF_009730915.1. Taxonomy (NCBI): domain Eukaryota; kingdom Viridiplantae; phylum Streptophyta; class Magnoliopsida; order Dioscoreales; family Dioscoreaceae; genus Dioscorea; species Dioscorea cayenensis. The sequence continues at coordinate 29,957,637 of NC_052479.1, read as the reverse complement.
AATGAATAAAAACAAGCACACAAATTTTCTGCCAAACTTTATAATTTATTTAAAGACAAACAACAAATTAGTAATGCTCATGTGCATGGCCTTTTATTGAAAATGGTAATTAAATTTCTCTTAATCAAATTGGAATTGCATTGCATGTCAATTTTAAAAAGAAAAAAATTTATAAAGGTAACAAAAGTCTCGTCAAAAAGAACAAGCAAATACAAAGATGCGCTTTTACTACAGTGATTTAACGACCTCTTAAAAATAAGTCTCTTACCATATAATTGTAAAGGGTAAGAAATATTATTCTTCTCACAAAAGATCTATATTAAGACCAATAAATAGTAATGGGCCCTAGTATACAGTGGGTGTTCAGAACTGCGAGAGTAAGATTTTTTTATGTACTTTATGGTGAGTTATCATTGAATTATTAATACTAGAATTAGGCATACTAGTGGTTTTTCAGTTATTTTTTATGTCACTAAAATATTGATTTGTGTGTATTGATTTTTTTTATTATCAATATTTAAATCATGTTGAATCTTTATGACCACTTTATTATCAGTTAAATCTTAATTTATTCCAATTTGCTTCAATTACGATATATATAGCTTAATAAGAAAGTTAAAATAACCGGAAAAAAAATGCCACTTTTTCACTGGTTTGTACTTTGTATTATTAGCTAGCCATGTTTGACCGATTAAACTTAAGAGGGTGTTTGGGATTGAATATTCCTTTTATGAATGTGAATTCTCATGAATATAGATTCCTCGAAAAATAATAAATTCAGGAATTTGTTTTTTTGTTTGATTTACAAAAAAATATGCCCCGGGAATACGCTATTAATACAAAAAAATTATTCTATTCCCTTTTTTTATTTAGATTCGAGATTTCCAAAAATGTAAATAATTTTATTAAAATAACCCATAAACACAATATTACCAAAAATAAATTAATTCACTCAAATTGATAGCATCGTCTAAAATGATTAAATACTACATAATTAACTAAACTTTAAACACAGTGGCCCCTCATACAAAAAGTGATTCTTGAATTTTTTTCATACTCATGTCCCTTCGAGATATTACATAAGAAAAAAACTATAAAAATCCGATCCAAATTATCATAATAGATTAGTTAATATGTTGACTAACCACATTCTTAAACATGGGGGAAAAAAATTATTCACTTATCAAATTATTTATTGAACTCGTGAAAAAGATTCAACAATAGACAAAAAAATAAATCTATTATTATAAACCAAGTCATGATTTAAGAAAAATAAGCAAAAGTAGTTAAAATATAAAATATAAAGGTCCAATGCCATATAATCAAAGAGGATGTGAAGTGGGAATAGAAATTAGAAGTGTTTTTTTGTTATTTTATTCATATTAGTTTATTTTTACGCCTTGGGAATATTTTATACTTAACCCCATGGGAATATAGAAAGTCATCAGTTATGAGAATAATATATACCAAGGAATATATTATTCCTATGAATAATTTTATAAATTTCATGCTAACATGGAAATAACACATTCACTCTATTATATTCTCAGAAATATTTGATTAATTTCAATACCAAACACCTTTGATAGTGATTTTTAAATTTAACCAATTATATTAAGATTTTAGTATTTTATTCTAAGTCAATATATATAAGGGAAAATTACTATTTACCCCCTACACTGTTTAAAATTTTCCAAACAACCCCTGCAAGTTATGAATACCACGGACAACCCTTCTTTTATCATTTTACTTCCTTTTTACCCCTTGTAGGTCACTTGGATTGGGTCCATGTTGTGAAATTCCATCATTGCTCTTAAAAATGGTGGGAAAAAACGTCCCAATCACATCATGTCTAACATTTTTTTACATTTCTTTTTATTTTCTCGAAAACAAACTTTGGAAGACTTTTTTATCCTTGTCCTGTCCCCTGCTTCCGCTTAAAATTATACGCTTTTTGTTTAAACATAAATGTTTCCGCTTTAAAAATTATCAAGTTTCGTTTAAATATATCCAATTTCGCTTTTAAACAGAAAAGATTTTAGTAGGTATTCGGATTCTACGAGCGTATTCGGGTCCCCACCTCAAGGCCACTCCCGACGATTTAGTAGGCCTTCCTTACTCGTCGGATCATTTTGAAGTTTTGTCATCGCATGTCGGACAACGCTTTGAAGGCGCTAATCATTTAAAAAAACTCATTTCACTACCACGAGTGCGACACAATCGTAGATCTTGCAGAAAGAAACTATCGCCAACTAAGCATAAATGATAACTTATATTCGCTACATATGTTTGCCACAAACTATCACATATTATTGTACATTTTTGCTCGTTATTTATGAAAAATCGCTTTTCATAAACAAAACCCAAATTTAAAATGAAACAATGATATTTAAACATAAACATAGTTGTATAAGTTAATTATTGATTAATTATCCTAGTTTTTGCTTAAAACTTATGTTTTTTCTCAACTATTATTGTCATGTCCCTTGTTTCCGCTTAAAATTATACGCTTTTTGTTTAAGCTTAAATGTTTCCGCTTAAATTTATCAAGTCTCTGCTTAAATATATCCAGCCCAGCTTTAAACAGAAATGATTTTAGTAGGTATTCGGATTCTACGAGCGTATCCGTCAAACCTCAAGGCCACCCTGACGATTTAGTAGGCCTTCCTTACTCATTAAATCATTTTCAAGTTTTGTCATTGCACGTCGGACAACGCTTTTTGAAGGCGCTTAATCATTTAAAAACTCATTTCACTACCACTGAGACAGTGACACAATCGTAGATCTTGCAAAGAAACTATCACCAACTAAGCATAAATGATAACTTATATTCGCTACATATGTTTCGCTACAAACTATCGTGATATTATCAGACATTTTGCTCGTTATTTATGAAAAATCGCTTTTCATAAACAAACCCAAATTTAAAATGAAACAATGATATTTAAACATAAACATAGTTGTATAAGTTAATTATTGATTAATTATCCTAGTTTTTGCTTAAAACTTATGTTTTTTCTCAACTATTATTGTCATGTCCTTGTTTCGCTTAAAATTATACGCTTTTTGTTTAAGCTTAAATGTTTCCGCTTTAAATTTATTAAGTCTCCTGCTTAAAATGTTATGTCTCGCTTTAAATATATCCAGCCTCAGCTTTAAAACAGAAATGATTTTAGTAGGTATTCGGATTCTACGAGCTGATCCGTCTCCACCCTCAAGGCCACCCCCGACGATTTAGTAGGCCTTCCTTACTCGTTAGATCATTTTTGAAGTTTTGTCATTGCATGTCGGACAACGCTTTTGAAGGCGCTAATCATTTAAAAAAACTCATTTCACTACCACGAGTGCGACACAATCGTAGATCTTGCAAAGAAAACTATCGCCAACTAAGCATAAATGATAACTCATATTCGTTACATATGTTTCGCCACAAACTATCGTGATATTATCAGACATTTTGCTCGTTATTTATGAAAATCGTTTTCATAAACAAACGCAAATTTAAAAAGAAATGATGAAATTTAAATAGAAACTGTTATAGTTAAACGGAAACATTGATATTTAAACATGAACTTTGAAACTTAAATAGAACAATCGATAGTTAAAAAGAAATAACAATATTTACATTCAAAATTAAACCTGGCCGTCCTAGACAAATGTGGATCGAGTCGGACATCACAATGAAATTGCAAAACAATCGAAAAATCTCCTTCAACACAATATTATCGCTTTTGATTATGTACACAAACGAAAATGAAAAACAAACAAAACTCTTGCCGAAAAATCTTCCTACAAACTACAAGATCATCCAATAATCACACCATGAAACCGAAAAAATTCTCTTTCTAATAGAATTCTTTGGAAATCAAACTAAAAAGAAACCTACAGAATATCAAAACAAAAGGAAACTGCACAACATCTTCAACGGCATCCACCTCGTATCAATACCTTGGAGCGCAAACTAATGAAATGTCAAAGAGTTGAGTGGGAGTTCTTCTTCGAGGCAGTGGTCCAATCCTACAGAAGATGTCCAAAGGGTGTTATGGTCAAACCACGTCTCACTTGTCACAACTTCCCATGCAAGGGATAATTTCGTCCAAAAAATTTAAAACTAACTCCATTAAATGCTTGAGGGGTTTCAAATTCATTGTATTTAAAAGGAAGGGGTTTTTAGGGATTCCCAAATTAATGGGGTGTTTTTGGAAATATTAGAAACTTAGGGGGTTATTTTGGCAATTTCCACTATATATAATTATGTCTTTATAGAGGGGTATCACAGATTCACAAGTACAAATATATAATTAAAGCGTCACTTCGCATGAACTAGGCTTTGAATTATTGATTTGAAAATGAGTCGCTTTTTTAAAAACTAATTTAAAAATAACATTTAACTTCTTTTCTTTCTCTATTATTTTAAATAATGAAAATATGAAAATTAATTAGGACCAGTGATGGAAAGCTACAATTCCAGGGTATGTGCCAATTATTGATTCAATTATGAAACTATGAAAAATAATTACTGCCAAGTATTTATATTCATAAATTAATAAAAAAAAGAATGTAAAAAAAAAATTAAGCCAATTAATGATTCTCATAATATAGAAGAAAATTAATAAGATAAAACTAATCTACCCATATATAGTTCTCATAAGCCATTTCTTAATCATTTATCACTTATAATGCATCCGAATTAATCGATAAGCTATGGTACAAATCTATACATGCAATTGTATCTTGATAACATTTGTCATTTTTATATGAAAAATAAATAAATAAATATTTGTTAATTATTTTTTGTTTCTTGAGTGATCCGCAAGTCTTTCTTAATTATTTGTTCATCCAAGTCTTTTTTTAATCATACACGGAGATGGGCAAGCATTAATATATGAAGTATATTTGAACAAGTACCTCTTTAATTTGTAGTCCCACATGCAACATGTGGGATATGCATGCCATTTGAATGTATTAATTGAAGTGCACCATATATGCGATCCGCCACTCGAAGACTTCAGGATATTATATATCCATTTTTGATAGTTGAAGTTTAAAAAATATTTCAGTGTGAACTAAATAAATAAATAATATTTGACTTATAAAAATCAACAAGCAAAAACATATGTGAACCATATCAAAATGTATGTATATGGTTCATATCTGAGTTGAAAATGATCTTTAATTAATTTATTCATAATTAACTAACTTAATTATCTTTTTCAAAAACCCTAAGCCAGCAACTCAATATAAAAAAATATGCACCCTCATAATTTTATAACCTCCAACATTGCAAATAGATTCTTTTGATCTCTTCAATGGCAGTCACCTATCCTTTAGCTACCGCCTTAGCCATTCTTGCAGGAGTTCTCCCGGTTGTTTTCCTCTTCCTCGTCATTGCCATCTTCTTCTTTCTTCTCTACAAATCACAATAAAGAAAGCCGCGGTGGTCGTTTACCACCTGGTCCAGTAGCCTTACCGATTGTTGGAAGTCTTCCAATGATGCTTTGGAGGAAACCACGTTTCCGATGGGTACTCCAAAAAGCTGAAGACAAGGACATTACCTGCATTCGCCTAGGAAATGTCCATGTTATTGTTGTTAACTCGCCGGAGCTTGCCCGTGAGTTTTTAAAGAAGAATGACGCTATCTTCGCCTCCCGGCCGATAACAATGGCTACCGAATACTCTGGTAGGGGTTTCCTCTCTGCTGTCATTGCTCCATGGGGTGATCAGTGGAAGAAGATGCGCCGAGTGATTGCCTCAGAGGTTATCAACCATAAAAGATTCCAAAGCATGGCGAAATTACGCGGCGAGGAGGCTGATAACCTTGTTCGGTACATTCTATATCAAAGTAAAGCTAGTGAAGTGATCGATGTTAGAAAGGCTCTTAGGTATTATTGAAATATATATTTGTTATCTTCATATATGTCTTAAAAGAACTATATAAACATCAAAATATAACTAAGTCTTATTATATAGCCAAAATTGTTCGATATGGGCCAACCCGAGACCACATGATCTTATGCACCCAACTCTAGTATAAGAATAATTTAGTCCTATATCTGGTAATAAGAAGAGTTTTCTCCACCTTATATACACTTCTTGTTCTATTATCTTTAAAAGTGTTTTTAGAGAGATTAAGCTTGGTTTTACAACACATGTGTGTGCGCTGATCAGTACTAGACCAGCTCTCAATGGTCATATTTTTCTTGAAGTCATATTGCCTGGTTATAGAATCAGGTTATTCCCTAGTCCTTCCCTATCACAGCCTAACACGTGTTCCCATATGATGTCGTTATTTTTTTTTATGTTATGATTAGGGGATACGTATAGATTATGATAGGGGAAGACCAGGGAATAACTTTGTTCTGGAACCAAGTGAGATGACTTCATTTTCCTTGAACTATTGATCTTCCCCAACATATCCTTTTATAACCATTGATTATCTCTAACCTTATAAAACTCTCAGCAGAAAACCCTAGATGCTCTTTAAGTTACTCTAGCTTTCTCATTCTCCATCTTGCTTCTGAGCTTTCTCTTGTTTCCTGAAAGCCTAAACCTGGTGGTGATAATTGAACGGATGTCACCCAATCCGTGTCCTGCCAAATACCCTTTTTGTTTACCAACTAGCTCTCACTCCAAAATGAAATCTAGCCATTCTTTTGAAGAAGGAACCATGAAGATTATTTCCTAGCTAGATTCATTCCATCATAAAAAACCACTAGCAGAGAAGTAGTACTACCACTGTCCATTGGGGGTAATATATAAATGAGCGAGGTCGGCCAAAGATTTGAATGATCAAGTGTAATTTTGTGAAAGTACTTCCAGATAAAGTATTATTAATTAGTTAAGATTTTATATTTAGTATTACTAGTCTTGTGTTAAGTACAGTGAAGTATTTTTATTTTATTTTTCTTCTTATCAGTTCCTCTCTATTTATGACTCCATTATCACATGAGCCATTTTAATTTTATTTCTCAAGGTATTATAGTGGAAATATCATAAGGAGGATGATTTTTGGGTGTCGGCATTTTGGAATGGGAGCGAAAGATGGAGGGCCAGGGCCCGGCCCGGAAGAGATAGAGCATGTAGAGGCTGCATTCACAGTGCTCTCATTGATCTATGCCTTTTGTGCATCAGATTTCATGCCAAGTTTGAGAACTTTGGATATAGATGGTCATGAAAGAGTAATGAAAAAGGCGATAAAAGTGATCAATAAGTATCATGATCCTATCATCGAAGAAAGAATGCGACGATGGAGGACCGATGGTGGTGTTGATGATGAGCCGGAGGATATCCTTGATGTGTTCATTTCTCTCAAAGATGATAAAGGGAAGCCTCTCTTGACCATGGAAGAGATTAAAGCTCAAGCTGCCGTGAGTTTGTTTTCATATATTATTTTATTTTTTAAGCACATGATTCTATCAGAATTTTTGGAATCATTAAATTTTTTTTCTATAAAATTTACAAAAAAATTTCTGAAAAAACTCTAAACCTAACTAAACACAAATATATAGGCTCATCTATAAACAAAAACTTAAACTATATATAAACACTAACCCAGATCCTAAACTCAAGCACTATAATTAATTAATTAATTAAACACTATACAATTTGACCTTAATGCCAAAGTAAACATTTGTAAAAGGTGTACTTATAGTCTTATACACATGCAAACATATATATAGAATTCAAAACTCTGGCCCTTATATATGTATACATAATTAAACCCCTAACCTAATTAATTAAACATTTGATATAAGATTACTTATACATATATATATATATATATATATGTACAAGTAAAAACTCTAATCCTAAATTAAACACTTATAATAAATTAAGGAGTGCTTCTATACATGGAACTTAAACCCTAATTACCCTAACCAAAAAAATAAGCTCCTGTTACGTGCATGGCTCTGCATACAGGAACTCATCTTTGCAACAGTGGACAACCCCTCAAACACAGTGGAATGGGTGATGGCTGAGATGCTCAACCAGCCAGACATTCTCCGGAAAGCAATCGACGAGCTCAACCATGTCGTCGGCCCTCACCGCCTAGTCGAAGAGTCTGACTTCCCAAACCTCCCCTACCTAAAGGCATGTGCCCGTGAAGCCCTTCGCCTTCACCCCGTTGCCCCCTTCAACCTACCCCACGTCTCCTTCACCGACACCACTGTCGCTGGATTCTTCATTCCCAAGGGCAGCCAGGTCCTCCTAAGCCGTGTAGGACTTGGCCGGAACCCTAAAGTTTGGGAAGATCCAATGAGGTTCAACCCTGACAGGCACCTTATTGAGAAGAATGTGGAGCTAGCTGAGACAGATCTCCGTTTCATATCGTTCTCCGCTGGCCGGAGAGGATGCATAGGAGCGCAGTTAGGGACGATGATGACGTACATGCTGTTGGCTAGGGTTTTGCATGCATTTACGTGGACCTTGCCCGCCGGTGAAGAGCTGGTGAACCTCTCTGAAGAGGAACATAGTCTCTTTATGGCTAAACCTTTGCATGCACTCGCTAACTCAAGGTTGTACTTTCTAAGTTAGTTTAGAGATATATATATTATATTAGACCACCATCATCTCAGGGCGTCTTCTGCTTGGGGTCCTTAGATGACCATCTAATGGCTCACCCCCTCTTTCTCTAAACCCTAAACCTAACCCCCACCCATCCTTTTGTTTTTTTTTTCCTTTGCAAATGTCCGCATATGTCTTATATATATATATATATATATAATTATTTTCTTGCAATGTTTTTATATCTCTTATATTTGTGTTTTTTATTTGAGTAAGAAACTAAGAATGTTAAAATTATAATAATACTTAAGCTATGTCATGATACCTTATGATCATATGATGAATGCATGCAAAAAGATATTTTTCATATTATAACTTTACCTAATTATAGTGTCTTTTTTTCCTTTTATTATATGTAGAGGTGCAAACTGGGTCTTGTCGGTGGCTCAGGCCTGGCACGGCCCAGCACAACTTGGGTTGTGCCTAGCCCGAGCATGTCACTGTAGTGATGGGCCGGGCTTGGTACGACCCAGATCCATGGGCCGTGTTGGGCTAGGGATTTGTGGCCCGCTTGCCGGCGTGGCCCATGGCTCGCATCAGACCGTGCTGGCCCAAGCATACACGGTAACAGGATTTTAGAATTTGTTTAGTTTTTTTTAGTTTGGTTCTACTAGATTTGATATAAATGCTTTGTATATTTTTTATAATGAATAAATTTATATATACAATTATTTAGAATTTAATCTTAAATTTTAGTATTTAAAAGTATTTTTTGAATTTATTTAATTTAAAAATTAAATTAAAAAAGAAAACGGGCCGACCAGCCTGGTATAGCCCCAGTTAAGCTGGCGTGGGCTGTACCCCGGGCTAGGCCGACGCCCAATGTACAGTGGGCCGTGTTGGCCCTTGCACGAATAGAAGTCGGGTCGAGCCTGGAGGCCTAAGCACGCACAATGCCCGAACAGCAGCGGGCCCATGCCATGCCAGCCAGGCCCAATTCGCACCTCATGTTTCCTCTTAATCCAATTATGATTTTTTTTTTCAAGTTACATGTGTAACTTTATTTTTATATAATTTTTTAATTCTTATGATTTAACACTTATATTATTAATATCTAATAATAGCTTCCCATATATATTATCCAATTTTTTTTTTTTTGAAAAGGTGGATAAACCACTTAAATTAAAATAGAAACAGCATACAAAACCCAACCACAAGAAGTGGAACAAACATACACAACCCACAAAAGCACAAAACGAGGCAAACAAACCGCCTCAACCTTCCCCTAAATACACCGCCACTACTCAGAATGTGAAGATAACCCTGCATCCACTTTACTATTTTAAAATATGTTGCTCACTTTATATTTTTCAAAATTTTGAAATACTTTATTTTTTTAAATTTCTTATTTCACATTATTTATAATTTTTTTAGTATTTACAATAATTATAATTAATAAAAAGATATAAAACAAAAACTATTTTTAAAGATCAATGGTTCAAATCTTACCGTGGCATATCTAAAACTTCTTTTAAAAAAATAAATTTTATCGATATTATTTAAATAATTAAAATAACAATATTAATTTGAGTTCAAAATCGCTAATGATATTTTAGTTTAAACTAGAGAAAGATAAACATGATTGTCTAAAAGGATTTCATATATTTATGGGAAAAAGCTTTTTTTTAATATAAAAAACATTTTTGTAAATAAATTTAAATAAATTTGAGTCGCTAATTATGAATATATATATATATATATATATATATATATATATATATATATGTATTAAAAAATTGTCCTTGTTACCAAGAATGACATACGGATAGAATACCCAAAATACCCTCCTCGTTTATTATAATTAGTTAAATAACATATAAGTAAAATATAACTTAAATATCCTTAACATTTATTAATGATGTACTATATAACATAAATTACTTGAATACTCTTCATATTAAATTTACGTGAGTACAAAAATAAGATTTTTTTTTTAATAAAATATGTGATATGAGAGGCAATGTTGAAAGGGCCCAAGATTGGGCTTTTCATACGTTGATGTTTAATGGCCCAATATATGGGATAATTTTATTTTAGGTGTGGAGAAATATTTATTGTTATTAAAAAAATTGAAGTAATTAGAATGTGATTATATTGTTTAAAAAAATGTACAATATAAATATATATTTATATCAAGGTCCACAGATTCTGCAGACGCCTTAGGTTGTCCCCCTGAACGAGTCAATACATTGTTTAAAATATGTACAATATAAATATTTTTAAAAATAAAAAAAATCACTTGGGTGTAGTAATTTTAATAAAATATCCTTTAAATATTTTACATGTAAGAAATGCTTTTATAATACTCTCTCCGTTTTTTTTTCAGTTGTCACATTTTGGAGCTCTTTTCTGTTCCTTTTTATTTATCACATTAGAATTTTTATACAGTATTGAATAATTTTTTTCAAATTTACCCTTTAATTTAATGTACTTGTGCAATTTTCAATAAATCACAATCAACTAAACATTAAATTATATACTCTACTAGTGAGGTTTTAAATATGGGTAGTTTTGAAAAGTAATAAATTTTTTTATAAAATATAAGTAACCAACTAATTTTATTTAATTTTTTTAATCGAAGTGAATTAGGTAAATGTGATAAGTAAAAAGAGAGGGAGGGAGTAATCCACTGACAAATTTACCTAAATTTAATCACTTATTAAGTTAAAAAAAAACATTAATTAAATCACAAGCTACTTTAAAATTTTAAATATTCTAAAATTAAAAAAAAAAATCACTTATTAAGTTCACATCTACTAAACAACAACTTTGACGTCTGCTTTCATAGGGCAATAATTAAAAAGTTTGCTTTATAAATATCCGGCCACGTTTTCATAATCATCACCACAAATTATAATTTTTATTTACAAAATTTGTTATTTTCACATGGTATCAATCAATATTGTAGACTATTTATATAAAAATAATAATAGTTTTTTTTTAACACCAAAAATATAAAGAACTCATTTCCAAATGAATCAAAAAAACAAGAGCTCAAAAGTTCCACCAAATATAATAATTAATTTAAAGACAAACATCAAATTACTAATGCTTCCATGCATTCCTTTTATGAATAAAAAAAAAAGGCAATTGAATGTCCCTTCATCAAATTGGAATTGCTTTTCAAGTCAATTTTTCATGTCGCTCACATTATGATGTTGTGTGTATTGATTTTTTTATTTTTTTATTTTTAATGTTTTTCCCACGTTTAAAAGAATATCCAATGTCACACTAACATTGGGCCACTCTAATGTCAATTTTTTTCCACATCTAGATATTATTTCTTTAATTTATTAGCATATGAAATTTTTAACTACTTCAATTTAGTTTGTTTTGTTTTACTAAAGCTAATTAAAAACAATTTTTATACTTCGGTTCATCTGTTATATATTTGCTTCCACTCAAATTGTTAGATTTAATTGTCACAATGTTTAGACAACTTTATTACAAGCTCATAATTGTTTGAGGGAATAATATCACATGATATTTTTAAATGATTTTTTATGTCTATAGTTTAAAAAATTGTTTTAATATCACATAATATTTTTATATAATTTATATTTGTTTTTAAAAGATTCGAATGTAATTTTTTTAGGCATAATTGCAATACAAATATTTTTTTTTTTTTTGAATAAAGTGGATAAACCACAATATTTTTCTTGATTGCAATTTCCTAATATAACTAAAATAATTGTGGTATATACTCTTGTACTACAATATGAATATTTTTTTTCACTAATATTATCTTTGTTTTATTATTAGGCATATTTCATGGAACTTTACAGGGAAAGAAAGTTATATAATTTATTTCTAAATTAAACAAGTTAGATTATTATTTAAATATTTGACATTAAGTCGGTGTCAAATATATATAATTATGTCTTTATACAAAGTTATCATCAATACCTATATATAATTAAACCGTCACTTTCCATGACTTATTCGGCCTAACACAGTTTGTGAATTATTGATTTGAAAATTTGTTGAATATGTTTTTTTTCGTACTAATTTCAAAATAATATTTAATGAAAAAGAATTAAGAGAGGGATTGAAAGCTACATTTCTTGGACATGTGATGTGTTTGTTAATAATAATAATAATAATAATAATAATAATAAAAGAGAAAAAGATCTCACATGGACCTAAATAAACAATAAGTCTATTTGGTAGAGGATAAAGGAAAAGGATTACACTCAATGAAGACAAAAAGTTCTAATTCATTAACAAGAGAGGGCAAATATTAGAATAATAATAATAATAATAATCTTTGTAAATAACCAAGAAGCTTCTTAATTTGTCTTTAGTTTTGGTTTTTTATATAATCTCCGGTCCTTGATGATATGCATAAATATTTATTTTATTAAATTCTCAATAAAAACTCTACATAATAACCATTGTACAATGTGTGCAAGCAATGAAAATAACTTTACTAATTAATAATGTTTTGTTCATTTTATATTTGATAAATTGTCTCAAAACAATCACGAGTCTTGTCAAATTGTCTCAAAACCAAAGGCCACACTGTATATGAATATTTTGTGGTTCAAGATGCGTTCAGTATTCAAGTTTGACTTGACCATCAGTATTCATCACTTAATCATGTTTTTTTATATTTTAAAATTTGAAGTCATTGTCGTACAGGTTAAGGTCGGCTGTTTGAATTGACATGATAGCAAATGACCATCAAACACTTGTCACATTTTCATGAATTAAAATTAATAATGACGTCATCTAAAAATTGGCACTGTTTTAATCCAATATTTTGATATCACCCAACATGTATTGTCAAATATTTAATTCCAGTAAGAATATATTCTTTTGATAATTAACCATATGAAAAATGATGAACAAGCTGAAGGACGTTTGAAGTGTTTTTTCAACGAATCAACAGCCCCATATGTTACATGCTCTATGTTATTGTTCTGGCCTTGGAACACGTACATTATAATTAATCATAGAATTAAAAATTAATTTGGTTGTTAATTAATTATTTGTAACTTTTTTATAAAGTGATATGCACTCATTAGTCAAGGGACATAAAATTACGTAAGTGCAGGCCTGCCGTGATTTCTGCAGACCTCCTGAAATAAATCCTCCTACAATCGAATTTATGGAGAAGTGAAAAATCGCTCCTCACATGTACTTCTATAAAGTGGATTTTTATGATTAAGAGTTATGCAGACTTAAACTCGAAAACCTTTCAAACCTAATAAATGGATGGGTAACGCTGGGCTATGCCCCTAGTTCCCTCGACTCACTTGTTGAAGTTCCCCGAATTTTTTTAAATAAATTTTTAATCCAAATATATGTAAATTTAAAAAATTAACATTAATAACATTAATTAACTGTGATATGCTCTTGTAATATACTCCATGATATTATTTATTTTGATATTTTGAAGTTTTAAAATGTTAGGTATGAAATAAATGCATAAAATTTGGCTCATACACTCAGCAAGAAAAAAACATATGTGAATTATCCTTCTAAAAACCCCAGCTTGTAATCTCTATAAATACACACTTCATTATTTATCGTCAGACATTGCCATTAGTTTCATATATCTCTTTCAATGGCAGCCACACATTCTTTTAGCCACTGCCTCAGGCATTCTCGCCGGAGTTCTTCCGGTAGCTGTCCTCTTCCTAGTCACTGCCGTCTTCTTCCTCCTTATCTACCATTTACAAAAACCTAATGAGCATGAAAAAGATGGTGGAGGTGGTGATCATCGTTTACCACCTGGTCCAGCAGCCTTACCAATTGTCGGAAGTCTTCCGATGATGCTTTGGAGGAAACCACATTTCCGGTGGATCCTCCAAAAAGCTGAAGGCAAGGATATTACTTGCATTCGCCTAGGAAAATGTCCATGTCATTGTTGTTAACTCACCGGAGCTAGCCTGTGAGTTTTTTTAAAGAAGAATGACGCCATCTTCGCCTCCCGGCCGATAACAATGGCTACCGAATACCCGGTAGGGGCTTCCTCTCTGTTGTCATTGCTCCGTGGGGTGATCAGTGGAAGAAGATGCGCCGAGTAATTGCCTCGGAGGTGATGAACCATAAAAGGTTCCGAAGCATGGCGAAGATGCGGGTTGAGGGAGGCCGATAACCTTGTTCGGTGTATTCAATACCAAAGTGAAGCTAATGAAGTGATTGATGTTCGAAAATCTCTTAGGTATATATTGTTGAAATATAATTGATATCTTCTTATAGTATAACAAACTATGTGAATATCAAAAATGTGATTAGTGCTTTTTAGTATATTTTTGAGAGTGAATATTTGATATTATTATTAGTAAAGATTATATGTTCAGTATATAAAAATCACTAGTCTTATATATGTTGAGTACAGTGGAGTATTATAATTTAATATCTCTAGTTTTATGACTTCATTATCACATGAGCTATATATAATTAATTACCCATTTTAATTTTATTTCTCAAGGTATTATAGTGGAAATATCATAAGGAGGATGATTTTTGGGTGCCGGCATTTTGGAATGGGAGCGAAAGATGGAGGGCCAGGGCCCGGCCCGGAAGAGATAGAGCATGTAGAGGCTGCATTCACAGTGCTCTCATTAATCTATGCCTTTTGTGCATCAGATTTTATGCCGAGTTTGAGAATTTTGGATATAGATGGTCATGAGAAAATCATGAAGAAGGCGATAAAGGTGATCAATAAGTATCATGATCCTATCATCGAAGAAAGAATGCGACGATGGAGAAGCGATGGAGGTGTTGATGATGAGCCAGAGGACATCCTTGATGTGTTCATTTCTCTTAAAGACGATAAAGGGAAACCTCTCTTAACCATGGAAGAGATTAAGGCTCAAGCTGCGGTGAGTTCAATCTTTACACAAGTATAAATAACTCATGGTGAAAACTACATCTTTAAATTAAAAACAAAACTATAAACTATATAAATTATAAATATGAACACTAACTTAAATGCGAATACTAATGAATATGTGCTCATTCTCTCATGTCATGTAGGGGTATATTTGTTGATGCAAAAATTATTGTTAGAAAAAGCAAAACCCTAAATGTAACTAAACGTAAATTAATAATTGGCTCACTATTGATAAACAGAACTTAAACTATAGGCACCAACATTAATCCTAAACTCAAACAGTAAGTTATTGAACATTACAATATTGAATACTAACCCTAAATTAAACATTTGAGAGTTAAAGGTGTACTAAATGAATATTTAGATATATATATATATATACACATATAATTAAAAACCGTAGCTAGCACTAAATTAAAAGCATTTGATAAAAAGAGTACTTAAATATATAAGTAAAAAACCCTAATCCTAACTTTAATATTTGATAAAGGAGTATTTATAAATTACATGCATAGAATTAAAACCCTAACCGTAACCCTAAAATAAGCTTATGTAACACTGCATGGTTGTGCATGCAGGAGATCATCCTTGCAACGGTGGACAACCCTTCAAACACAGTGGAATGGGCGATGGCTGAGATGCTCAACCAGCCAGATATTCTCCGAAAAGCCATCGAAGAGCTAGACAGTGTCATCGGCCCGAACCGCCTCGTCGAAGAGTCTGACTTCCCAAACCTCCCTTACCTAAAGGCATGTGCCCGTGAAGCCCTTCGTCTCCACCCCCTTGCCCCCTTCAACCTCCCCCACGTCTCCACCACCAACACCACCGTCGCCGGTTTCTTCATCCCCAAGGGCAGCCAGGTCCTCCTAAGCCGTGTTGGGCTTGGCCGAACCCTAAAGTTTGGGAAGATCCAATGAGGTTCAACCCACGAGCGAGCACCTTAATGAGAAGAATGTGGAGTTAGGCGAGCCGGATCTCCGTTTCATATCGCTCTCCGCCGTCGAAGAGGGTGCATGGGAGCACCGTTAGGGACAATGATGACGACATGCTCGTTGGCTAGGGTTTTGCATGCGTTCACGTGGAGCTTGCCCGCCGGTGAAGAGCCGGTGAACCTCTCTGAGGAGGAACTTAGCCTCTTCATGGTTAAACCTTTGCATGCATTTGCTAAGCCAAGGTTGCCCTTTTTAAGTTAGTTTATATATATATATATATATGTATATATAACTATTTTTCTTGCAATGTTTTTTTATGTACTTTATGTTTGTGTGTTTTGTTTCAGTAAGAATGTTAAACTTATAATATTAATGCTTGAGCTATATATGTCATGATGGCAAAATGTTTCAAACATTTTGTTAATTTTTACCTAATAATTTTTTTCCTTTCATTCTATGTTTGTATTTCTTCTTAATGCAATATTTATGTTTTTTTTTTTCAAAAGATTATTTTTAATTTCATCGGTACATGTGTAATTTTATTTTTTATATAGTTAATGAAACTGTTACAAACATAAAGTATATATTAAGTATTAACTAAGACTTATAAATGATTAATCCAAGTTTATTTGGATATGTATTAATTAAGATACTGATAATTAACAATAATTTAGGTGTTATATATTATTGATTATCAGTTACTATATATATACATTATGTTTCTCCCCATAAAATTTGTTAGTAAAGATGAATTCATACTATTATTTTTATTTATTTACTATATATAGGCAAAGCTAACTTGATCATGACCATAATATTGTTTAATTTATAATTATTTTGTTAGTATTTCAATTACATTGCTTTTCATTTACTATTTGCTTGCATTATTTTTATTAAGTTGCTTACTTCAATATATATATATATATATATTTTTGTAAAATATGCTTTTTTTTTATATAAATCAGTATATAAAATATTAAAAACTACACTTTTAGAAAAATATTTGTTAAAATATATTGTTAGGCCCTTTTGATTTTTTATTTTAGTTCTTCAAACAAAATTTTCTTAATTTATTCCTTTAATTTCTTATTATTTAAGCCCTGAGGGCTGCCGAGATATAAAATCAATTGGACTGATGATTATAGCGGAGAAGGGAGAAGTTGAGGGAACCAAAAAATTGAATAACTCTCGCTAATTTGTAAATTTATTTATTTATTTATTGGATTATAATATAATTTTTATAACAATGACCAATTTGTTAATGATTGTTGGGATTGAACTTGTTTATAATTAACATAGAAGATTGAATGCAATATACTTTTTTCTTTACTTTGTTTATTGATGTTTAAGTTTTTCTAAACAAAAAGTTAAAAACTTTGAGTTAGAGTTTTATTTCACAAATTTTAAATCTTTTTAAGTTAAATTTTTAATTATTAGAGGTGATAATTTGACTAGATATATTTTTAAAATTAAAAAATAGTTTGGTTTTGAGAAAATTTGTATTAGTTTGCAATATCTTTTTAGGGTTAATGACATGTAAATTTTGTTAAATATTTATAGTTTTTTTAATCTAAAGTTAGCACCTCCTTCATTTTGTTTCTAGTTCCTCCACACACACTCTCACATCCTTCATATATATATATATATATATATATATGGACGCTATGGTTAATAGGCCAATGATTGGGCTTTCCCCAAGTCCATATAATTTTACATTTAATGGGTCGACTATGGGTCTACTTATTTATTTATTAATTTTATGAGGAAAGAAATCTACTTATTTTTATTAAAAAGAAACATTTTAAGTAAGTAGAATGTCGATTATTTATTTGGAAAAACTAAAATCTGTTCAAAAAGATTATAGAAGCTTTACTGATAAACTACATCATGTTACGCTTTTGACAAGTATAAAAAATAAATATTTGAGTATAATAATTGTTACCAAAAATACTCTTTACATTATTGGAGGTAAGAAATTCTTCTATGATATTAATCCATCAACACAGGTTCACTAAATTTAATTATAAGAGAAACTTTTACTTATTAAAAATACATTCTAAATTAATCTAAATGAACCAATTTTGATATTTACCAAAATATCATCACCAAAAATTTATACTTTTATATAATTATTGTTCACAAAATTTTTTATTTTCATGTCCTATCAATTAATATGTAGGTTATTTATTTAAAATAATTATGGTCCAAAATGTAAAGAATACATGTCAAAAGTGAATAAAACAAGCACACAAATTTTCTGCCAAACTTTGTAATTTATTTAAAGACAAACAACAAATTAGTAATGCTCATGTGCATGGCCTTTTTATTGAAAATGGTAATTAAATTTCTCTTAATCAAATTGGAATTGCATTGCATGTCAATTTTAAAAGAAAAATTTATAAAAGGTAACAAAAAGTCGTGTCAAAAGAACAAGCAAATACAAAGATGCAGCACTACATGTTGATTTAACGACCTCTTATAAGTCTCTTACCATATATAATTGTGAAAAGGGTAAGAAACCATTCATCTCTTTCCTCACAAAAGATCTATATTAAGACCAATAAATAGTAATGGGCCTTAGTATACAAGTGGGTGTCTCAGAACCGCGAGAGTAAGATGGCTGTACTTTATGCAGCTATCATTGAGTAGTATTAATACTAGAATTAGAGCATACTAGTGGTTTTTCAGCTTATTTTACCATGTCACTAAAATATTGATTTGTGTGTATTGATATTATCAATATTTAAATCAGCTGTTAGAAGATCTTTATGACCACTTTATTATCGGGCTTAAATCTTTAATTTATTCCTAATTTGCTTCAATTATCGATATATATAGCTTAATAAGAAAGTTAAAATAACCAGGAGAAACCACCACTTCTTCACTGGTTTGTACTTTGCAGGCTATTAGCTAGCCATGTTTGACGATTAAACTTGCAGGGTGTTTGGGATTGAAGGCCCTTTCGCTCGAATGTGAATTCTCAAGAATATAGATTCCTCGAAAATAATAAACCTCAGGAATTTGTTTTTGTTTGATTTGACATATGCCTCCGAATACGTTACTATTACATACATTATTCTATTCCTGTTTAGATTCGAGAGATTTCCAAAATGTAAATAATTTTATTAAAATAACCCATAAACACAATATTACCAAAAAATAAATTAATTCACTCAAATTGATAGCATCGTCTAAAATGATTAAATACTACATAATTAACTAAACTTTAAACACAGGGCCCTCATACAAAAGTGATTCTTGAATTTTTCATATTCATGTCCTTGAGATATTACATAAAAACTATAAAATCCGATCCAAATTATCATAATAGATTAGTTAATATGTTGACTAACCACATTCTTAAACATGGAAAAATTATTCACTTATCAAATTATTTATTGAACGTGAAAAGATTCAACAATAGACAAAAATAAATCTATTATTATAAACCAAGTCATGATTTAAGAAAATAAGCAAAAGTAGTTAAAATATAAAATATAAAGGTCCAATGCCATATAATCAAAGAGGATGTGAA
>NC_052479.1:29904335-29936761 GCF_009730915.1 Dioscorea cayenensis subsp. rotundata | reverse complement strand
AGAGTGTTAACTATATCAGCTCTGCACCTAATCAGTTACTCTTCGTATGAGAAATCACGGTTTAGTATAATTTTGGAAACCTTTCGGTTCAAATAAGATTGCATGTTTAGACAACCTTAGTTCTATATTTCATAAACCTAGAGGGATGCTATGCCCGGACATCACTTTCTTCTTTGACTTCTCTCCTATTATTTCCTGTACTTTCTTATATTTGCTTGCTTTTATTCACACACATAACATTTGATCATTTAGGTTATTTTTCGGGTTTAGCTAGAGTCATTACTAATATTCACTTTCTTCCCATGTGGACCAACACTCTACACTTACACACACTTATTACGTAATCAGCACGTACACTTGTGTCCCTATCACTCACTGTAGGGGTGATTGGTAGCTATATATAGCTATTCATCGTTTATTAAAAAAATGGATTAGATATAGAGAGTGAATTCCTTTAAGCGATTTATACGGTTAAAAAGTCAGTTAAAATTAGTTCATAGTTTTAAATTTATAAACAAATTATAGCAATTTTTTAAAATTACCCATTTTATTAATTTTTCTTTATTTAATTATATTTTTTTATTACCTTTATCAAAATGATGTTTTATATTTTTTTAAAAAATATTAAAAGTGTAAAAATATATTAAAAATAAAAAATAAATTTGGGGAAAAAATTATTTACTGCTTCGTAAATTGACATGTAAATAAATAATAATAATAATAAAAATATATATATATAAATGATCGGAGGGAGTATAACTTGAATAACAATCCTATTGATATTCTCACTTTCCCATGTGGTGTATCTACACTAGTTTTTCACAGGTCGGTTGGCCCCAGTCAATGTATCTCTCCTGCTTCACTGCTGGTCCATATGAAGTTAATTATATTCATGCAAACTTCATCATCAGCATCCCTCTTTATTTATTTATTTACATTTTTTGCACGTGATTTGTGCTTGTTTGTGGTTGTTTTGTTTAGATTTGTCATTCCTATATATATATATATATATATATATATATGTATGTATGTATGCGCTTTGTTAGCAATCAAATTATTTGTAGGAATGTCTATGAACTACCAAACTTATCTTTTATATACTAAGTTTGTTTCTTTGTTGGTTTTCACACTTTTAGTTTGGTTCATTTGTAGGAATGTCATCCAAACTTGTGATTTTTTTTTTACTTAGTTTGTATTTATTATTATTTTTTTATGGTTTTCACATTTTTAGTTTGATTCAACTGTGAGTATTCATTTAAGTGCAGAACTTTAAGTAAGAGCGCGCTAAAGCTATAACTCACATTTGTATTGATGTATAGTAATTAATAGAATCACATGCTTTTCAGAAAAAGATAATTAGACATAATGCTTTCAAATATTAACCTTACGTACAAAAGAATACATGGCACTTTGTGCATGGTACTTCAAATATTAAAAATAATGCTTTCTTTCAATTGGGAGTTGAAAAAAGACACGCATGAAATTTTTGACTAGTTAGGTTTATAAAACATTTTATAAAAGGTGTGCTAAATTTTTCTAGCATGTGTCAGGTCCGACGTTAGACACAGACAATTAAAGTCCTGTGTATGGGCCCCTTGTTTTCTAGACGCCCAATTAATATGCTTTTGTCTTTAATGATTTCTTTATTTATAATTAAAATTTTCATTTACATCACATGTTTTATCATTCTATCCATACAATGCTATTCTTAGCTGTATTATATTTTCTAAAATAAAAAAATTATTTTATTTAATTAATTTATGATAAAGTTAAATTTAAAACCATATAGGAAATGAAAGCCAGCTTATTGTAATTTTGTAATCCTACTAACATGGCACATTAATTTTCTAATAAAACAACTTCTTTTTTCTATAAAATTCTCATATTATTATTTTTTTAATTACTATCAAACTTAATTGACATTTTTCATCTATTTTAATCAACCTCAAGTGTATACAAGTTTAAAAAAAATGGGAGGTATGGTTTTAATTTTATTTTGGTATTTTTATAATTTTTTCTTATTTTTTTCTATATCAAGCTGATTGGCTTTATTTTTTAAAGATTAATACTTTACTATTTATAATTATTAATCATGATCAATATCAGTACTAGATTTAAGACTTTTAAGACTTTTGAGATTTTACTTATTAAGAACTTAATTTTGTCATTTAAATACTCCATTGTTACTTTTTATTTGTCACTTTCTAGAAAGTTTTTGATTTGTTTTTTTAATAAACGAGAGAGTATTAATCATTTTTTTTTAAATTTGCCTTTTTCCACTATTTTCTTGGATTTTTATGAAAAATTAAATGGATTATTATGGAAGGAGTATAATTTTTTTAGATTTTTTTGATTGAAAGTATATATCTTTGATTTTTTTCTTTCTAAAATAAATTTTGATGGGAAAGAATTTTCAAATTTTCATATTGAAATTTTTCTTAGATTTTTAAAAACTTATGGAATTAGGGAATAGTGTTTTTGATTGAAAGTATATATATCTTTTATTTTTTTATTTCTAAAACAAATTTTGGTGAGAATTAATGTTCAAATTTAGATTGGATTTTTTAACAATTAATTTAATTACTGAGGGAGGGAATATTTTTTTGATTTTTGATTGAAAATATACATCTTTGTTTTTTTTAAAAATTTGGTAAGGATGAATGTTTAAATTCTTAAAATTATTTTTTTAGATTTTAAAAATTATGTAATGAGGGATTATTTTTCTAGAAAATAAGCATGCATCATATTTAATTACTACTCTATCTCACATTAAATATACAAAAAAAAAAAAGAATAATGCATTCAAGAATGAAGAGAGAGCAAAATTTAATAGGATAATAAAATAAAAAAACAATTTTAAAAAACTAGATGATATTTTAACAAAATTAAAGTGAGTAAGTAAACTTTCTTAATACATGTCTTAAAACATATGAAATATAGACTATAGTATTACGTAAAAGTTATATATTTGAAAAAATTAAGGCATCATGACACAGCTTTATTATATATCATAAGTTCAATATTCTTTCTCCAACAAACACACCAGTAGATAGTGATGGTACATAAAAACATGGCACGAGAATAACTTAAAGATACAAACATATGCATATATATATATATATATATATGATCATGAAGCATGCTTATAGACGTACGTAATAACTTATAAATGCTCTAAAAAAGCCAACCTTGGCTTAGCAAGTGCATGCAAAGGTTTAGCAATAAAGAGACTACTTTCCTCCTCTGAGAGATTCACAGACTCTTCACCGGCCGGCAAGCTCCACGTAAACGAATGCAAAACCCTAGCCAACAACATGTACGTCATTGCGGTCCCCAACTGTCCCCCCATGCACCCTCTCCGGCCGATGGAGAACGATATGAACCGGAGCTCAGGTTCAGCCAGATCCACATTCTTCTCATTAAGGTGCCGGTCAGGGTTGAATCTCATCGAATCTTCCCAAACTTTAGGGTTCCGGCCAAGTCCGACACGGCTTAGGAGGACCTGGCTGCCCTTAGGGATGAAGAAGCCGGCGACGGTGGTGTCAATGGAGGAGACATGGGGAACGTTGAAGGGTGCAATGGGGTGGAGACGAAGAGCTTCACGGGCACATGCCCCTCAAGTAGGGAGGTTGGGGAAGTCAGACTCTTCAACAAGGCGGTGAGGGCCGATGACACGGTCGAGCTCATCGATGGCTTTCCGGAGAATGTCTGGTTGGTTGAGCATCTCGGCCATTGCCCATTCCACTGTGTTTGACGGGTTGTCCACCACTTCAAAGATGAGCTCCTGCATGAACAACTATGCAGTGTTACATTGACTTATTTTAAGTTCAGGATTATTAGGATCGATATATTTTAATTCTATATATATATATATATATTACACAAGTACTCCTCTATATATATTATTTAATTTAGGATTATAGTTTTCATTATATGTATATATATACACACACACGTAAAAGTAGGGAGGGGTATGGATTGGTTAACCAAGCCCATCGGATCTGGCTCACCCACAGCTAGACCGGAACCAACCCATGCTATATAGAGGGACCCTGACGGACCCGGTCCCCGGGGTCCGGTTCATCCTAAGAGTGAACCGGGCCCAGCCCGACTCACCTTAGAGCCATTGGGGCACGAGCTAAGCAAGCGACGGGTTTTTTAAGTTTTTTTACTACTATTATTTTAAATAATATTCTATTATTAAATTAAAATATAGCATAGCAAATCAATGTAAAATGTAAATAAATATAAAGAAGTCACATGACAATTTTTTTAAATTTTAATCCTAAAAAAATCATAAAATTTAAAAAAATTTATAATAACTAAAGAAAATTTGAAAAGAAAAGTTGCGTTTAATTTGTTACCTATCTAATTAAGTTATCAACAAATTTTTTTCGAATGTGAGAGAAATTAAATATTAAGTAGTTTTTCTTATTTTTGAATTGAAATTATTATCCACTTATTATTCATATTTATTATTGAGCTCATCAAAATGTCATAAAAAAAGAAATTATCAACTTCAAAATTTCCTTACTTTATAACTAATTATAAAATATAGTACCAAATATTATTGGAAGACAGTGAAATTTATATTTATATTTAGAAGCGGAGCCAAGGGTGAAGGATGGCTACGGCCCCTTGCCCCAACCTTTTTCCTTTTTTTATAATAATGTATTTTCTACAAATTGATATATCTATATATAATTAAAAAAATATACATTTTTTTAAAATGTTATTTTTTATTTTACAAATGGATACAAATAATCATATATATATATATATGACGAATAATAGCGCCCCTATTTAAGAGAAGTTAGGAGTGTGCATACTTAAAAACCTGATGCTAATGGGCCAAAAGATAGTTAATAGAAACATTATTTTAAAAAAATATTCGTAAAAATTTATTGTTTGGCATTTTATATTTTATAAATTGATTTATATAATTTTTTTAATTTATTATTTAGCCTCTTTATTTTTTTAGAAAAATATTTGTGAAAGTTGATTCCCTTAGATTTAGTTGTTTCCAAGAAATTTTTTTTTATCATCGTCCTACAACGATATATATATATATAATATTTTTCATTAATGCATTAAGAATGAATTATAGCTCTAGTGGCAAGTTTTTTATTCTTATGGGGAGTCACTAATCCATTAAAACTAGTGGCAAATTTTTTTATTCCCATGGGTAGCAACATATTGAGATGGGTCATGGGTTTAGAGACACCCAGTCTGTAATCAGGCATGTTACAGTGTGGGTTAGTTACAAGTTACTAGCTAGCTCAGCCAGTTAAATAACAGGTTTAGAGGCACCCAGCCCATAATTAGGCTCATTATAGTGCGGGTTGGTTACAAATTGTTAATTCGATTTGACGGGTCAGCTAACACGGTGGGTGTTGTCACCTCAATTTCAGTCCAAATTTTAGGTGGTGCTCTCCTACATGCAAGCATAAATTTTAGGTGGTGCTCTCCTACATATATATATATATATATATATATCCGATGCAAAGTGCAGCATTTATTCATTAATGTGTGTATTCAGGGTTAGAGTTAGTATTTATCATTTATAAGTTTCATAGTTTTGTTCTTCCATTTAATGATGAAATAAGTTTGATATGATGGTGTATAAAATTTACTGTTAATTACAATACTATTAAATTGTTAATACTTAATACTGTTAGATACTGTATTATATATATTGATAACTATTTGTTAAACCTCGTGCATAAATAAACAGTGTAATCTAATGGCCACTGTGGACCTCCTAGAGTACGTGTTATATATGTATATGTGTGTGTATGAAATTAGAGACTCACAGTAGATTGAGCCTTAATTTCTTCAATCCTTAAGAGAGGCTTTCCTTCATCATCTTTGAGAGAGATGAACACCTCAAGAATGTCCTCTGGCTCACCATTAACACCACCATTGCTCCTCCATTGTTGCACTCTCTTTTCAATAATAGGATCATGATATTTATTGATCACATTTATTGCTTTCTTCATTGTTTTTTCATGACCATCAATGTCCAAAATTCTCAGACTTGGTATGAAATCTGATGCACAAAGTGCATAGATCAATGAGAGCGAAGTGAATGCAGCCTCTATGTGCTCCAACTCCTCCTCTCCCGGCCCCGGCATGCCGTCTTTTGCTCCCTTTCCAAAATGCCGACATCCAAATAGCATCCTCCTTATGATGTTTCCAGTATAATATCTAAAGAAGAAAATAGAAATAAGTAATCATGATCACGTGAAAATATCAGTCACATAATCTACATCAAGTATAATATATATATATATATATATATACATATATATATATTTCAAAGATACCGAAGAGTTTTTCGGAGATTAATCTCTTCTCCGGCTTTGCTTTGATGTTGAATGTACCAAACAAGGTTATCAGCCTCTTCGACACGCATTTTCGCCATCTTTTGGAATTGTTGATGGTTGACTACGTGTGAGACAATCACTCGACGCATCTTCTTCCATTGATCACCCCATGGAGTGAAGACGACGGAGAGGAAACCCCTACCAGAGTATTCGGTAGCCATTGTTTTCGGCCGAGAGGCGAAGATGGCATCATTCTTCTTTAAAAACTCTCTGGCAAGCTCCGGTGAGTTAACTACTATAACATGAACATTTCCTAGCCGAATGCAAGTAATATCTTTGCCTTCGGCTTTTCGAAGGACCCACCGGAAATGTGGCTTCCTCCAAAGCATCATCGGAAGGCTTCCAACGATTGGTAAGGCGGCCGGACCAGGTGGTAAACTACCACCACCGCCGTTACCACCATGACCACTATCTTTTCCATGCTCATTGGGATTTTGTGAATGGAAGAGAAGGAAGAAGAAAGTGGCAGTTACGAGCACCATAATAAGGAAACCTCCGGTCAGAACTCCGGCAGCAGTGGCTAAGGAAAATGTGACTGCCATTGATGATTGCAAGAACTGGAGGTTCCAAGGAGAGTGATGCATATATATATGAAAGTATTTGGAGTCAATATTGTAGGAAGACTAGAAATGAGGGTTTGTATTTATAGTAGCTAGTTGAGGTATTAGCATGTCTAAGCCCAAAGATTAATTTGGTAAATAGTTGAAATCATCTTGAACTTAGATATGAAGAAAAGAAAGAAAGAAGAGCTAAATGCTTATTAGAATTTTTTTGGAATAATAGACGACAAGCGCCCTTTTTTATGAATAGAAACAGTATTAAACAGTACTGAAACCCGGATGTACAGTATATGTACAGTATGAAAAATAATATAGGAATCTCGAGTAAACAGTGTATGAACAGTACTGTTGGGGGAGAGATTTGAACCCATGACCTCCCCCTTACACTTTGATGTCATACCATTGGGCTATCCAATGGTTGACCTTATTAGAATTTTTTGATGAGTGATTAATAATTAGAATTTTTTTTTGTTTTTTTAATTAATTCCTTTTTAAAATTTAGTCCTAAATGCTTATCATTCAACATTTAATATGCCATGGATCATATTTTTGCTCTTTATATTTTTAAAATGTTAAATTATAATTATTTAATTTATTATTTGTTTGACAATTTGAATTTTTTTAATTTTTAAAGTAATTTAAAAATATGAATGTAACAAAATAAGATAAATTAATTTAATACATAGAATATAATTGGATTAGATCGTCCATCAAATTATAACTATATTGAACATTTTCAAAATTTAAAGATCAAATTCAACAATTTGTTAATTTAAATCCTGAATTCATTATTGTTATTATTATTTGACATTTTATGATTAAAAAATTGCATGCAAGGAATAAAAAAATGTTTATGAAAAAAACATGAACTAAAAAGTGAGTAACTAAGATTTAATTAACCAATAATTTACTGACATAAAAAAGAAAAAAAAACAACACAGAGCATGTATGATAGGGACTAATGTCACATATGAAATGCAAATGCATGTGCTGATCAAGTAATATAGTGTATTGAAAAATAGGGTTATCGATTCATGAGGAACTAGAGAGTGCTAATATTGATTCCCAAGCTGTCAATTGGCCTAAATGCAATTGAGAGTGTTAAATCTAAAACAGAAACTAAAAACTACAATAGAAGTAAAATCGTGGCAAATACAACATGTAAAAAAAAGTGTTGGGCATAGACTTCTCCTAGGGTTTAGTTGAGCCTAGGACAAGCTTGAACAAGATTTTAAAATACAGTTGAACCGAGCGAGTTCATAAGTCATATTGTCCCCTTTCTCAAGGTGAATAATAATTAGTCACATATGGTGCTGATATAGACTATCGTCCTAAGATTGCATTGCACTCTGTGAACTCTATCTAGAGGGGACATAGATTCAATGAGTAGTTAATCCCTCTCTCGAGGCTATTGACCCTAATCCCATACAAAGCTACATTGGAATCTCTTCCTAATACTTGCTTTCTATGATTACATTATAATTGGAATCCTATGTCTGCTCATTTGGAAGAATCACGGGTAGAGAGATCTCAATTACAAAGTGCCCTATTTTTAGGCAAACTCATAATTCCCTTCAATTGTGGTATGTCTATACTAGCTGAATCTCTCGATTCATCACACATGTACATCAATCATGAACTCTTGGCTTTCGCTATAATAGAGTTCAAGAAAAATAATAACGCACCATTGAATTCAACATTAATGTATTGCAATAGATCAATCGATACATGATTCAAAGTCTACAACCAATGCCATTAAAAAGTAAATTTTAGGTTCCATCTATGCCCAAACACCAAAAAGTTTAGTTCTCCATTAGAGAGAACAACCATGCAATCCAATCAATGCAAAGTAAGTAAATGAAACATTAAAACTCTCTCCAAGCTTCACCGGCGAGATCTCGCCTTGACGATTCTAATGATGTCTTAGACTGTGGAGGGGACTCTCCAAGTCATTGGATTGTTGGAGAAAAGTTTGAGATTCTTTCTCCTTTCTTCCCTTTGCTTGGCTGCCAAGAGTCTAACCCTAAAATCCTCAGTAAAATCTTTTATACCTAACTCCTTAAGGATAATTTACGGGTTTAAGAACAAGGCCGTAAGGAGCTGGAGATGATGGATCATGTGCCTTACAGGCATCTTAAAATTGTAAGCTTCGTCTGTAAGGTCTTATGTTTTTGTGTTACAGTCCAGATTATGGGCATAAATGTTGAATCACAAACTTCTTTGGATGGTGCTTATGACTTCCATTATGGGTGTATGTGCTCCCTGTAAACTCTTCTAGATGATCCTTATGCCCTGATTTACATGCCTAAGTACCGCTAGTAAGTCCTCCACATTTGGTGGTTATGCTCCTACTTATTGGTATAATCATGCCTGTAAGGTTCCCTAACTGAGGCTTATAGCCGTAACTTGTGCCTGTAAGGTGTTATGCCTGGTTTGACCCTTGTTCTTGATGTTATGAGAGTTTCTTCTTCTATGTTTAGGTTCAACATTTCTTCTTTTGTCTCCTATCTACTCATGATGCATTGCTCGTGACCTAGAATCAATTTTTACACCATTTTAAACATTATCTCCAAATAAATATCACAATACATGCCAATTAATTAATGTATAAAATAATATAAAAATATGTTCAATTATGCACTTATCAATGTAACATGTGGTACTACTTAAAATACAATTCAAATCCATTATGACTTGTTCTGCAACAACGTTATATTGATTTTTCAATCATTCTCCTAGTGGAAATAAATTAAGAAAGCATTATGATTGTTGATGTTGCGCGTTTATAAAACTAGTTCTTGAATCACTAGTTTTTTTTTTCAAGAAAAATATATATATATATATATTAATTTTTAGTTAATGCACATAATTGTCTATTTTAATTTAAAATAATAATAGGTGTTTGCCAAGTTAATTATGAAAAGAAAAATAATGAAAACCATGGGTTTGATAGATTATCGTTAATTAGAAATGTAGACAACAAGGACCACAATATTCAATTGATGGATGATGATGTTGAAGTTGGATATATAGCGTGTGAAACGTGAACCACAAGACGCTCTTGTGGGACAATTTGAAAAACTCTAATTTCATATGTGAAAAATTATGAGCCACTTAAAAGAAGAACAACAGAAACATGGTCATCATCTTTCATGGGAACCACAAAATAAATAAATAAATAAATAAGTAAATCACACATGAAATCATTCTCCTAGTGGAAATAAATTAAGAAAGCATTATGATTGTTGATGTTGCGCGTTTATAAAACTAGTTCTTGAATCACTAGTTTTTTTTTTCAAGAAATATATATATATATTTTAATTTTTAGTTAATGTACATAATTGTCTATTTTAATTTAAAATAATAATAGGTGTTTGCCAAGTTAATTATGAAAGAAAAATAATGAAAACCATGGGTTTGATAGATTATCGATAATTAGAAATGTAGACGACAAGGACCACAATATTCAATTGATGGATGATGATGTTGAAGTTGGATATATAGCGCGTGAAACGTGAACCACAAGACGCTCTTGTGGGACAATTTGAAAAACTCTAATTTCATATGTGAAAAATTATGAGCCACTTAAAAGAAGAACAACAGAAACATGGTCATCATCTTTCATGGGAACCACAAAATAAATAAATAAATAAATAAATAAATAAATAAATAAATAAGTAAATCACACATGAAATCATTCTCCTAGTGGAAATAAATTAAGAAAGCATTATGATTGTTGATGTTGCGCATTTATAAAACTAGTTCTTGAATCACTAGTTTTTTTTTCAAGAAATATATATATATATATATATATATTTTAATTTTTAGTTAATGTACATAATTGTCTATTTTAATTTAAAATAATAATAGGTGTTTGCCAAGTTAATTATGAAAAGAAAAATAATGAAAACCATGGGTTTGATAGATTATCGTTAATTAGAAATGTAGACAACAAGGACCACAATATTCAATTGATGGATGATGATGTTGAAGTTGGATATATAGCGCGTGAAACGTGAACCACAAGACGCTCTTGTGGGACAATTTGAAAAACTCTAATTTCATATGTGAAAAATTATGAGCCACTTAAAAGAAGAAACAATGAAACATGAGTCATCATCTTTCATGGAAACCACAAAATAAATAAATAAATAAATAAAGTAAATCACACATGAAATGAACCGGGAGGCGAGACGACTTTGCATCTTTCCCTATGTTTATTGCAAACTTCCACTGCATATAATGCAGACGAAAGAGTTTAAGCGACAAACTCAAAATATCAAAGTTTGAGATGAAAGAGATAGCGAACATGACACTGCTTCCCCATAATGGCGTAGGATGATATCCAATTCATGGCGAGTTCTATCAGCATGTGGTTGAGGGTGTCTCAGATCTTGTCCTCAGTTGGGAAAAGCCCTATCCCACTGACACCAGGAGAAGTGCACGCACTTCTCATAAAAAAAATTAAGTTTGGGTTTAACGGTCTTCTTAGAATCTCTTAGCGTTCACTTTGAAAAAAATATATGATTAATTTTTAATTAGAAATGAAAGAGGTGTGAGAAGACATTAATTGAATTTGTGGTTACATCACTCCAATCGAGATCACGATGGCGGCGGTCAAAATTTGGCGGTGACGGAAAACCTTTGAAGAACTCCATCTGATAAGGTTTAAGTTTGAGTTGAGGAAAAGGAAGCCCAAGGTGAAACCTTGGTTGGGACATAGATGTGTTTATCATAAAGATTGATTTTTTTATTTAAACCCGGGTTATATCAAATTTACGGATCCGCTATCGATCGGATGTTTGAGATAATATCTCAAATAAGGAACTTCTAGGTGCCCAGATTGTACTTCCAAGACAACCAAAATCTCAGTCATTACAATTAAGTCTTTTGTGAGGTTGAAATGTGGCTAAGATGGTTTCAAATTAGAGCAGCTTTAATTATTAGACATAATCAAGCAGCATTTAAAGATTTACACTGAAATATAGGCATAAAATAAGATCTTAATATAAATTAGTAGTACTTAATTAACTATGGAAATTAATAATTATAAGGGAAATAGAAGAATAAATAAGAAGGTGGAATGCACAATTTCCTAAACTCTGCGACTAGCTTTCATTAGCTGTATAATGGACCGTTTAAAGCTTCTTTTTATTTGGCAAACCATGGGTTTGATAAATTATTGTTAATTAGAAATGTGAGACGATGAGGACCACAAATTCAATTGATGGATGAAGATGATGTTGAAATTGGATATATAGCAAGTAAAACTAGAACCACAAGACACTCTTGTGGGACCATTTGAAAAAAATCCATGTGGAAACTAATTTTTATATGTGAAAAATTTATGAGCCACTTAAAAAGAACAACATAAACATGAGTCATCATCTTTTCATGGGAACCACAAAATAAATAAATAAATAAATAAATAAATAAATAAATAAATAAATAAATCACATGAAGTGAATAAAAACAAATGGGGAAAAAGCCATAGACGTGGTCGACATCTCGTCAAGGACTGATCAGGAGACAGACAACTAGCATCTTGCACTATGTCTCGTTGTGAACGCCCACTGCATATAATGCGTACGAAAGAGTTTAAGACACAAACGCAAAATCATCATTGATTGGTAAAAAGAGATAGGGAACATGGCACGGCTTCCAAAAAAATAATTGCATATGAGGGATATCCAATTCATGACACTTCTATAAACATGAGGGTGAGGGTGTCTTTGATCATGTCCTCACTTGGGAAAAGCTCTATCCCACTGACACCAGGAGAAGTGCATCAAAATTTAAGTGTTTTTAAGTTCTAGGTTGCAAATGATCCAAAAATGTATGATTAATTTTTAATTAAAAAGTGAGAGGTAGGAGAAGAAATTAATTGAATATGTGATTACCTCATCCAATAAGTGTTTGAGATAATATCTCAAATGAGTAACTTCTAGGTGCCCCAATTTGAACTTAAAGGATAACCAAATTAAAGCTCAGCCATTACGATTAAGTATTTGGTGAGGTTGATAATGTGGCCGAGAATATTGTTTCAAATTCGAGCAACTTTGATTATTAGACATAATCAAATAGTATTTAAAGGTTTACACTGATATATAGGCATAAAATAAGATCTTAATATAAATTAATAGTACTTAACAATAGAAATTAATAATTAGAAGGGAAATAGAAGAAAAAATAAGGTGGAATTCACAATTTCCTTTTGTTTTTTAAACTCTGTGCCTAGCTTTCATTAGCTGTATAATGGACCGGTTAAAGCTTCTTTTATATGGTTGATAAAGAAAAGGGAAAATTATTTCTAAGTTCCTGCATTTTTTTTAACTTCCTGCTAGGTCCTTCTGGTAAAATAATAACATGTCTAGTCCTTCCTTTAGATTTTTAATACCATGTAGTCACTTCCGTCACCCAAAGCCGTGATCATCTTGTTTAATCCCAAAACCACCCTTCAGCAATTTGGGAGGGAATAATGGTGCCAAGTCACATCATGGTATGATCATTGTACTGCAAACCTGCTTTTGAAGTTTCATTCTTCTTCTACTGGTGTCTTGGTGGAGAAGCTAGTGTTCTTTTGCATATTGTTTCCATTCTTGATCCTCTTTGTCATAGTATGTGAAGAAGAATTTCTCACTTGGTTCCTCATCTCCATCTCCCCTATCCAGAAAAGCTTTCTAGTGCAATGTTACCCCAGTTGCAAGGATCTTGTCTTGAGAAAACCGTATGTCAATGATCTCATCTTGTGATTTTGTTCATATTAGCTTATTTTTATTAACCACCATGTTCACAAGTTGTCCATTTCTATGCAAATGGTTTGTTTTTGTTGTTGCAGGGCCATAATGGACATGTTTTACACTGTCATGAAATATAAGGGAGAGGGTTGTGTGTTAGATTTAACTACCTTGACTGGATGGGGATCATTATTGGAAGAAATATGCGCATATTGGCACCTTGAAGCTTCTTCAGTTAGAGTTAAGTATGTAATTCCATATGAGCAGAAGATAATGGCTTCCATTAGTTCAGAAGATAGCTTCCAAACAATGTGCAACACTCATCGTTTATTCAAAATAAATGTGGTGGATATGTTGCTAGAGACAATAAATAGTAACACAGAAGGCAACCCTGGGTCATCGACACCACCGTAAATATCATATGCCTTTTATTCTTTCATTTTTTTATATCTCTGAATACGCGATAGTTGTTGCCTTGCTATTCAATGTTGATGGTGTACACATGTGATACGATGACCATTATGTTGTTTTTTTGCTCATTAAAACGTTTTTGTATCTATTCACATTTGTTTGTCGTTATTTTTCAGTTCCACAGTTTAGATTTTTGCATTTTGTTTAGCTTTTACTAGTAAGTATTCAATTTTAAAGTTTTCTATTTATTTATTATACTAACAGTTTACTTATTTCATTATACCAAAGGAACCATTGTCAATGCTACTGCCAATAATGACGCCAATGTTACATGGAAGATCTCTAACAATACCTAATCCATTAAGAGATTCGAGCCCGAGTTTACTATGATTGGTTATCATTTTTAAAAAAATGCGAGCGACTTCAGGGTGCATTATGTGACTTGACCATCAAAGCGTAATTTCAACTTTTCGGTTTATAAAAAAACAACAAAGATAGAGTAACTGTGACATGTGTTGTTGAAGATTTTCATTGGCGTGTTCATGCCTCAAGAGACGGAAACCTCCCTACATTTAGAATCAAAAGCAGACTAGCTGGAAAAACACATACGACAAGGACATCAACACAACATCTCAACCAAGAGCATCAAAGAAATGGGTCAGTAGGAAGGTAATAATGAAATTACAGGATCGGGTTCCATACCAAGCAGTGGATATACAACGAGATATATTACGTGACCACAGAATTCGTTTGCCCTACGAACAAGCCTGTATGGGTAAAGAGTTGGCAAACGGTCTTCATGGATGTGATATGGTAAGTTATGATCTGTTGATATGGTATACAACCAAAGTTTTTGAAACTAACGCAAGTAGCATCATTATTATCGACACCGATGGAGAATGATTTAAGCGTGGGTTTTTTTTGTTTTGTTTTCATGCTTCTCTTGACGGTTTCAAGCTGGGTTGTAGACCTACGCTCTTTCTAGATGGAACTCACTTGCTAGGTAAACATGGCGGTATCCTTTTGGGTGTAATAGCCAAAGATGGCAATGAAGGATTTTTCCATTTAGTGTTTACTATTGTGGATAATGAAACCGACGACAATTGGAAGTAGTTTACAACAACTTTGCATGATGCAACATACGGTGATGACGACTACGACAAGATCATCACATTCATCTTTGATTAGTTGAAAAGATTTGTGAATGCTATATCAAAGGTTTTTCCTTCCACTCCGCATAGTTATTGCTTGGGACATCTACAAGCAAATTTCCTTAAATCAAATGGCCGGCTAGGA
Organism: Dioscorea cayenensis subsp. rotundata; assembly: GCF_009730915.1. NCBI lineage: Eukaryota > Viridiplantae > Streptophyta > Magnoliopsida > Dioscoreales > Dioscoreaceae > Dioscorea > Dioscorea cayenensis. Next base: position 29,921,371 of record NC_052479.1, on the reverse strand, counting down.
AAGTCATTAAAAGATGAGCGCTGGAGTTTGATTATGAAGATTGCATATGCCTGAACATCTTCGAAATATGATGAAGTTGTAAGTTCCCTATTGGCCACATCAGACCAAGCACACCATTGGATGTTCCAAAAATCGGACATGCCACATTGGTGCAATTACTTATTTAGAGGCCAGCGGTGGGGTGAAATGTACTCCAACGTCATAGATAATGCAAACTTGTTACATAATTTATTTCAAACGTCTTCAAAGAGAATGCAAACTTGTTACATACTTTCCCGTATTCATATTTTTCAACCTTTTGCTTTTAATATTGTCCTTTCATGTTCTGATATCGCTTAACTATTTAGTATTATATGTTTATGTTTTGTATTTTATATTTCCCTTTTGGTTATCATGTTCCTATTTAGTATTAGTACTTGGTGTTTGGAATTTAGGTAATTTGTTCTACAATTTGCACTTGCACCTATTACCTCTAGTTCCTTTTCTTTTTAACATCATAATGGTATGCTCCACATGTAATCGATGCAACCTCACTTCATGATTGTAGGTTCAAGATGATGAACATGATGTAAAACCAACGTACGTGTTGCCTCAAATGGGAATCTCATATTTGCCCTATGATACACAAGAAGATTGAAGCGATAGTCGAAGAAAACAGGTGTTTAATGATAGATTATTCAGATGGAAAACACTTCAAGGTTGTTGACCACCAGAGTAATTCCATTAATTTGCGTGATCAAACATGCTTTTGTCACCTCTAGCAGGTGTACAGAATACCATGTAAGCATGCTTGTTTGGCGATTATGAAAACCAATGCAAATGGCCATCACTTCATTGAGCCATACCACACTATCGAATCACACAAGTTGACATACAAAGAATTAATATTTCTTGTACCAAATCATGATAAACCATTGAATGACTCTTGCCAGCTCCATATTCAATCGCCTATCTCAAAGAAAAGGCCTAGTCGTCCGAGGCGTAGGCAGATTGAGTCATAAGCATGGCATGTGTGTGAATTACATTGTAGTTGTTATCACTCAATCGGACATAATAGGGCAACATATAATGAAGTAATCACAGACTAACTACTCGGTGGAGTGCATGTTTTTGTTGAACAATGAATGAGGGTAACATGTTTTGAATATCAAGCATGATTGTGTAATCGTAAAGATGAAATAGCTGAAATGTTCTGAAAATAATAAAACTGAAGTTGAACGTGCACAGATGAACAGAAAATGGCATAAATGAACATTAACAGACAATAACAACTAACAATGAAAATTCATACACAAGAAACACAGTTACTGAGCATGAATGTCACATTTTAAAGTGCAAATAGCTTTATTGGTTAGCAAATAATGAAAATAAAGTGATATGTGTGGAAGTAAATAAAAAATTACATATGTAAATAGTAACATACAAGAAAGAGCACCATATTAAATTTGTAGGTATAATACCCTAGTTGGTCCCTTTACTTTTCTCTCTCTTCCCTTTTAGTCCCTCTACTCAAAAATGGTCCCGACTAGTGCCTCTACTTTTGAAAATGTGACCACTTAGTTAAAAATGCTTCCAACCAGTCCCTCTACTTTTAAAAATGGCCCAACTAGAGGGACTAATTGGGACATTTTTAAAAGTAGAGGGACTGGTTGGGAGCATTTTTACCTATGTGGCACATTTACAAAAGTAAAAGGACTACTCGGGAGCATTTCTGAGTAGAGGGACCAAAAGGGAAGAGAGAGAAAAGTACAGGGAATATTTTGGTGATTATACCAAATTGGTACACAATAAACACAGTAACTAAACATGAATTAGTAAACGTAAAATGGAAATAGCTTTATTGGTCAGCAAAAAATGAAGGTGAAGTATGAGGTGATTAGGTAGAGATAATATGGCATATATAAATAGTACTAGACAATAACGATTGTTATTGTTAAGTTGTAAAGCATAAGTAAGTAAGACAGTACGGTAATTGCTATTCTTAGTCAAGTTAATATTCAAACAGAAGACATTCAGTTAATGTTAGGCATTTGAAGATTTAGCAGAGTCACTGTTTAACTATGCCTCCTCATTACTTTCCGAGATGGGTGGTGCAGTGGTTGGTTGCGGATCAGTTTCTTGGTGGCTTTGTGGTAGATCATCCTCCATTTTTTGTTCAGCTTCTATAGTTGCCTCTAACGCTTCTGTAGACAATACTAACTTGTAATCTTATTTTTGGGCATCGTTAACTATTAAAACTTTACTCGCTACCAGTATGGTGTCGCCAAGTTGGGGTGTGTTTTGTGTGATACCATCGGACAAGATGCGTGTAGCGTACTCTAGTCACGAATGTTCAACATCTGAGTGGGGAACACTGAGTTCCTCATCATGCAGAAGCTGTTCCATGAAACACATCAGGTATACTAGACAAGCGACACTGTCCTCCCTTTGTTGTAGACATTCACGAACATGACTAAGTGTATATGACGCCGTCTCGCTGATATTGGATTTTTTCTACAAGCGATCTTCAAACAAGGAACGCCGCAAAACACAAAAATAGAGTTATAAAAAATTAGCACAAAGTCAAAATGTGTTTGGTAATGTGCGTCAATGTTACCATAGCATTTGCTGCTTGATCATAAACTGGACTACCAACAAATGAATAATGAAAATATTCCTTCTTGTCTTTGTTAAGGAAAAGAAGATGATAATGTTTGTTCAAATCAATCGGCATGAGAACAAGTTCCACTCTCTAATAATCTTCTAGAGCTGGCGAGATCATTTTATCCAGTCCATCAACTGAATGCTCCTACTATGACAGAGCAAGTGCCATACGTCTTCATATTATGGCAGGTCTTTTGAACTCATGGGGGAATTTCTTCAAAGAATCAAGTAACATGAGGATGAAAACATCCATGACAAAATCCAACACTATAAGTTTACCATCAAATAAAGCATGTAGATGAGATCGGGTCGTGTAACCCCATACACTACTCCATACAATATTCTTGGTACCATATGAAAGAAACTTATTAACATCATATTATAATTATAAACACTTAACAATAATAATAAACAATTGCAACAATATCTATATTGTTAGTTGTAATACTAACATGCACAAATTGAAACTGGCGCGCAAACTCTAAAACTCGGTTAATTTACTATGATAGTAAACATTTAACCTAAAATTCAACTAGCACAGTGTGAAATTGAAATCTGAATCATAGTCATTTGGTCTAAACTAACACAACATGAAGTTGTTCATTGTATGTAATATTCAAACAGAAACCCATGACGCAAAATATTTGTGAGGTACTTACTCGTCTATTCTGGTGTTGAGGAACACACTCAAAACTATTTGCTGTAACTTTTTCAGACGACCAAAACCTGTGGGTCATTTTTTTCTGGGATAAAATCTTTTGGAGGTTATTTTACTTTTTCATGGCATACATGTAATCTTGTGTCTTCTTAACTGATGGGGTTGACTTGCATTTCCTCTGCAGGGCATGCTTCCTTCTCCCTTTCTTTTGCAGAGATATAATTTTTCCTCATTTTTCATTTGGGTTAAGGATAAGGACTCTATTGTATTGTCAATAACCTTAATTATTTGCTCATCGACAACACTCATCTGTGATGTAGTTGGCACAATCATTTTCTTTCTTTTCCTAGTGTTGACATTTTTGGTTGGTGGAGCAAGTGCTAGGCAAGAGGATTTCGCTACCCTTGCAACGCTCGTAATTGGCTTCTCATACTGGGACCCTTCAGATACCTTAGCCAATGAGGGTTTCACTACTGTGGCTTGGACGCCACTTTCTTAAACTTTTGTGCCAGGAGTGCAGAGGGATTGTCATAGGGTGGATCAATTGAATGACCAATATCATCAATAAGTTCTAGTGAGGGTTGTTCCTCATTCCTCTTAACTGCATCTTCCTTCCCTTCAAGAACACTTACCTTTGCACGAAGTGATATCAACTCATCCATCAAAGTTTATATTCCCATAGGGGGACTGTGAACAGTGAATAAACAATAATGTTATAATGTTTATACAATAGTCTATAGTATGTGCAGAACGCTGCAACAGTTTACTGATCGAAAGATTCAACCTTCAATCTGCCCATTCACCATTCATTGTAATAATCCATTACCCTAAATAGTGACTATTTGTTCACATTAATTGTAATAATAAAATTCTTTGAACTTAATTAATTTATATTTGCATTAATCAAGTGACATCTTAAGTTAAAATTTCATGCAAATAAAAAAGCTTTCATAGTTCCATCATGCAGGTCATGAAAGCTAGTCATAGAAGCTTTCACAGTTCCATCATGCAGGTCATGAAAGCTAGTCATAGAATAAATAAAATGAATAATGTGAATTTCACCTTCTTATTTTTTTCTTCTTTTTCCCCTTATAATTGTTTCTATAGTTAAATATTATTTTATATTAAGATCTTATTTTATGCTATCTTAGTCACCCTATTATCTTATGCTATCTTATTTTTTCCCTTCTGTGTATATATACATTTTTATTGAACAAACCTTGTGGGAAAGAGTGTTGGACTAGGTTTTTCATTTGATTTGATGGTGGTTCTTAAGTTTTTGTGTTTAAATCAAATTCTTTTATCAACAAACAAATTCATTGGTATTATGCATAAGTTTAATATAATACTCGAATTGGCCCCTTTATTTTTCTCTCTCTTCTCTTTTAGTCCTTTTACTCAGAAATGCTCCCAACAAGTCCCTTTACTTTTGAAAATGGGCCCATAGAGTCTTTCTGCTCTTAGTCTCTTCCCAACTAGTCCTTATATTCTTAAAAATAGAGGGACTGATTGGGTCATTTTCAAGCGTAGAGGGACTAAGGGAGTGTTTTGTTCACATGATTGGAGTGGGAGTGGGAGGGGAGTGAATCCAAGTCTTTGTTTGGATGGTCATGAATGTGAGTGAGAGAGGAGTGGATGAGGAGTGAGCAATCCCCCCAAAATGGGGGGATTGCTCCACTCTTCCCTCACTCCTTGGGGAGAATGACCAATCTGCCCTTTTTATTTAATAATTAAAATAATAATTTAATTTAAATAATAATTAATTAATTAATTTTAACAATAATTATTAGTTAAATAATAATAATTTAATTAAATATAATAATTAAGTTGATAATTTAATAATAATTAATAATTAAAATGAAATAATAATAACTAATAATTATAGTTAAATATTTATTTATAATAATTAATTATATTTCTTCATTAATTAATTATTTATTATAACTAATTAATTAGTAATTAATTATTTTAAAAAATATAATTAATTATCAATTTGATATAGTTATTTATTATAGTTAATTAATTACTAATGATATTAACAAAAAATTTGAAATATTTATTTGTAATAATTAATTAATTTTTTTTTAATTTACATAAAATTTATTTGTATAAAGGGCATAAATGTCATCTTATCATATTTACCTTCTTTACTTTTCACATTCGATAAATTACACTCTCCGATCCTTATCGATCGAAACACGTTCTTCGATTCTCACTCCTACTCTCAGTTCTCTCATCTCACTCCTATTCCACTCCTCACGATCCACTCACGACAACCAAACACTAAGTGGGTCCATTTTTAAGAGTTAAAGGATTGGTTGGGAGCATTTCTGAGTTGAGGGATCAAAAAGAAAGATAGAGAAAAGTAGAGAGACCAATTTAGGTATTATACCTCTATATAAAGTATGGTATTCTAAGGCGGCTCTTAAATAAATTTCATTTTTAAAATAATTGCCATCTATTATAAAAATGTAATTACTAATGATTTCTGGGAACCCAACCAAACACCAGAGATTACCTGCCAAACCTTTTTAATAAAAATTGAACTATTTATTTAAATATTATATATCTATATATAATATTGATATATAATATTATATCAATATTTCATATTGATAATGTTACAAGTCTGTCATCTCAGAAGTTAAAATGGTAAATGCATTTTTTATATTTTTATTTTTTAATAAAATGAATAAATTATGAATTTATTAAAGGAAGAAAACATGTATATAAACAAAGTAAATAAAGAACCAAAATATAAACTAGTGGTTTTCTACCTTGTTTATGTTTGAGAAGTCTCAAGTTCAAAACTTCTCAAGTACAATATAAAAAATAAAAAAATAAAAAGATGTTTGTTGCTGGATCTAGCCCTTGAGTATCAAGGTCATACACATCTTTGTGCATTTAAATATCTAAATTTTAATTCCATGATACTAGTTCAAATAGATATAATACAAAATTCCTTCATTAATACATTACACTTCCATCCTAATTGAGATTCTAGCATGTAAAGGCTTTTCCATAGCCACAGTAAATTCCATTTTTTCCGAAAGAATAATTTTTTCTCCATCCACATTCCTCCATTTAAATTTTTTAATCAAATTAGCCACAAAATACTTTAAATGAAGTAAACCAAGCCCTGCTCCAGGACAAATCCTTCTTCCAATCCTAAATGGCATCATCTTGGTCTCCCACTTTCCAGTTATATCCACTCCTTCCCCTTCTCCTCCCTCCATGAACCTAAAAATAAAAAACCATGTGTGAAACTACAATCTTCTTTTATGTTAGTAAAATTTTAAAAATCAATTTTGTATATCTAAATGAAAATTTTCTCGTCACTTATTCAATTTCATTGTTATGATGGCACCACAATGTTCGTGTAGTCCAATAATAAGACAGGAAGACCTGCACCGGTGGTAGAGTGATATATTTCACATTTGCCATGATATAATTATTTAAGATACTAAAAAACTAATTTGACATATACATAGGCTTAACACATAACAATATAAGTATGTGCTCGTCCACTAAGGACATCTCTAGATCTGATGGTGGCCAATAGATTTGTATCTAACAGTAACTGTCCATTTATGCATAGTACCTAACATTAATTAGTATATCATAATACTTAACAGTATTATTTGCATATCACCCTTATGAAAAATATAATTAAATTATGATTTAACAGTTATTATCAAACATCTCCAAATTTTAAACTAAGTACATACTACGAAAGCATGTATTAATATATATACAGAGAGAACGAAAGAGAGAGGATCACTCATCTATGCACGTACTATTTTTAAGACGTACTATTTTTAAGATGTTTGTTTTTAAGACAGTACTATTTTTAAGACGTTTGTTGAACATCCCAAGTTAATTTTTCTATATATATATATATATAACAAATATCTGTAATCAAATATACCTAGATTGAAATGTACCTAATTTTTAAACAGTTATGTACCCCGAATATATATATATATATATATTTGTGTGTGTGTGTATATGTATGCATGTATAACAAACCTCTCTGGTATGAACTCCATGGGCTTGTCCCAGATGTCGTCAGCTGTCCCAATGTCAGCTACCGTGAAATTCACCTCCGAGCCCTTCGGTATGACATACCCATTCAGCAACACATCCTTGGTGACGATGTGTGGCAGAAAGAAGTGGCCGGGCGGGTGCCTTCTGAGCCCTTCCAGGACCACTGCCTTAAGATAAGGCATCCTTTGGAGCTCCTCCTCCTTTACCTCCGCTGCCTCACTCCCAACAACTCCTTGGATTTCATCAAACAGCTTGTCTTGTATCTCTTGGTGCATCACCAGGTTCGCCATGATCCACTGTAGCGAAGTCGCCGTGGTCTCCGTGCCGGCGGTGATGAACTCGGAGCAGAGACTCACTATCTCGTCCTCAATGAGCTTGCGGTTGCCTCTATTCTCCTTCTCATCATCATCGTCTTCTTCCGGGAGTTGGAGTTCGAACAGGGAGTCAACATAGGCGTGGTCATGAGCCACACTGGTTTGATTTCTCAGTACCCTCCTGGCTCTGATCAAAGGGATGAGGATCTCCTCATGACGACGGCTGATGGCAACAAGCTTGGAGTTCGGTTGGTTGCGGAAAAAGAGATTGGAGATCCTCGGGAAGAGGCCATAGAAGGCGGCATTGTGGAAGGCGTCGAGGAAATTCCTCTGCATGGATTCAATCTCTCTAATGATTTTCTCATCAACATCCTCACCGAAGCACATGAAGCTCGCCAAACAGAACATAGAGTATAAGAAGCTCTCTATAGCAACGATGGTGCCTGTGCTGGAGCGAGAGGACTGAGATTGGAGATCATGGAGGAGGATGTCGAGGCAGCGGCGGCGAGTTGAGGAGAAAAGCTTGATGCGACAAGGATGGAGGATCTCAGAGAAGATGTTGCGGCGAAGGTGGCCCCAGAGAGGACCCTGAGCTGGTTGTTGGTCATAAGGCCAGGAGGGCGGTCGGCGAAGACAACACCTTTTTGGATTAGTGCTTCATGGATTAGGGTACGGTCGGAGGTTAATATGGATGGGTGAGAGGTAAGGGGAAAGGAGAAAATAGGACTGTACTTGGCGCGGAGGCTGTGGAGCATGGGTTTGATGTGCAAGAGGTTCTTGCGAAGAAGGAGGAGGTTGCCGATGATGGAGATGAAGGTTGGGCCAGGAGGGAGGTTGGTGGTGGTGGTGGCGGTGTTCTTGTTGGGTTTGGAGATAGTTGTTATGAGTTTGAGTGCTATGATGAAGATAAGGGTTGGGAGGATAATGAGCAACAAGCCACCAGCCATTGTTGCTGAACACACTAATGGAGCTCTCTCTCTCTCTCTCTCTGTGACACACACTATAATTTGTATGGTTTAAATGGCTAGCTGGTTCAGTTTATTTATAGATTGGAAACGTTGGCACATGTTGCGCCAAACAATGGCACTGTTATTATTATTATTAGGCCAATCCCCTCCATATGAAAGTTTTTATATTTTGGAAGGATTGAGTTAATATTGTATATTGATATAAAATAGAAATTTTATTGTTATAAGTAAATAATAATTTATAATAGTCAGCGACAATTTTAATTACATTAGCGTCGGGTCACTGCGTGGGGTGTTTTGCGCCGAGTGTCGAGTGTGGGCTCACGAGTTCGATCTCAAATCTCAGCTGAGGTGAGGGCAGGTTCGGTGGTGGCTACCTCGCGTGTTCGTCACGCAGGTTCAGTGACTTTATCGCCTTTCTCATAGTCTATAATAGAAATTGGAAATTATGTATATACTTTAGTTTTGAAAAGTCTCACAAATATTTATTACACAAATAAATAAGTATAGTTAAATATTTTTAATTATTAATTATATATTTAATATAATAAAATTTTAAATATAATAAAACATATTTAAATTTATTTTTTGAATCATTTGGGAGCGTATTATATATCTACTTTGATATTATGTATAAATTATCATTATTTAACATTTTTAAAAAGCTATTTTAAGGGAAAACATGATTGACTTAAGGAAAAAAATTACTTTTTAGTCCTTGAAAGTTTGAAAATATCCTAGACAGTTTCTCTGATATTTGAATTTGACAAGCAGTTCCTCATTTTTCATTTTGCTTACGTTATGGAACCTAGGTTTAATTCCGTTAGTTAACTTCATGGAGAATTCCAACTCTACTCTTTTTTTTTTGGGAAAATTGTCTCCAGGTTATGTCAACTTTTTGAGAAATAGTACGGATGTCACATTTGAACCCATATTGTCCTTTAAATTATGTACTTTGTATGCATTTTTAACCCAAACTGTTTTTTTTTCTTTTATCATCTTTTGTATTGGTTTTTTTTGTTTCCATATACGCAGGATAGGTTTGTCTCTTCACCTTGACTTTGGTTTTTCTTGCACTCCGGTTCTAACATTTTCTCCACTTGGGAGACAATCTATGTGAGTTTTTGTCCCATCTTGTTGTGAAATTTTTCATGGCTATGCAGTTGTTGACCATGCTTTTCTTCATGTAGGGTTGTCGATGGATATCTTTTTCTTGCTGATTGCTAGGTGATAAGTGCTAAACTAACCTTATTTTTCTATATCATTTACATGCATTTAGCATGAAATTTTTACTTGTTTAGCACCTCATTAGTATGAAATTTCATTCTTTTTGTTCACAACAACCCTTATTTACATTTTTAAAAAAATAAGAAGCCAATTCGGGGGTGTTTTGAAGCAACATGAACCAAGTTGCTGGATCAAGGTTATACCATGACTCACAACTGGCGTTATGAAAATTTGCCATGCCTGTTGGCTATACTTACCATTACAGTGATCAAGCCGTGGCAGTATGGAAACAACAAAGAAGCCACAACGGCTGACGAGTGTACACTGTTCACGTATTTCATATCTATTTGAATAATCATTTGGTATGTATTAGAACCTTAATGGGGAATTCGATGCTAAATATCATGTGTTTTGCATTAACAGGCTTAGGGTAGTGCTTAAAGGTGAGGAAGATCCAAAAGAAGCAATTTAGACCGAAAACGATGAAGTTGGAGCTCTCTCGGCATCATTAGAACAAAAACAAAGCTAACTGGGTGGCTTACGGGAAGCTTACGGTCAACCTTACGGTTGTAAGCATAGTCAAGAAGACGTTGCGGGCATGCTTATGCCTATAAGGAGGATTTAGAGTTAATTTAGAGGACCTTACGAGCACGGCTTATGCCCGTAAGGATCCCCATAAGGACCATTCAGAGAAGCTTACGACCATAGTGTATGCTCGTAAGGACAGTCGTAAGAAACAAACAGAGAAACTTACGGTCTAGCGCTTACAATTGTAAGCTAGATCATAACTTATTTAAAAAATCTTACGGATGAGGCTTATGGCCGTAAGCGTGCCTGTAAGGCTCATGACTATCTTTCCCAGCTCTTTTACGGCCTTACCTTTACACTCGTAAGTAGCACGTAAGCAGTCGGGTATAAATAAAACTTAAGAGGAGTTTTAGGGCTTCATCTATTTAGTCTCTCTAGTCTTTGGGGGTGATTCTTAGAGGCGAGATTGAGGAAAAAAAGGCCGAATCTTCAGCACCTTAGGCAAGATTTGGAGAGGGATTTGGCCTGACATCAAGGGGATTGGAAATCGTAGCCGTCAATCTCATCTTGGTGGTATGTGTGGAAGCTACCTCGGTGACTGTCCATCCTAGGGATTAACAAGGGGGTTTTCATAGATCCTATGTCTACTCCAATTCTTTGTATCTTGAATGCTTGCCCTCCATTAATGGAGGGCTAATTTGTAGATGTTTAGGCATAGTTAAACTCTAGAGTTTACTTTAAAAACTTTGGTTGTTGGATCTTTGATGCTTTAATTGATTTCCTATTTGCAATCATATCTGTTTGAATCTAATTGCGTGTTTGAATGCTAGGCGGCTAACGAGACGAAAGCCATAGCTATCATGTTTGATGTTCTACATGATGAGTTGAAATACCCACCTACCATAGGCATGCCGTGATTATGGTACTTTGGAGACACTGTCTCTCTCAATTCTCCCGAGTGAGTTGTTGGCAATCTCCATGCTTTTTGCAATCATGTGGAGTGGATTTTAGGAGAAATAACATTTCTGCTCTATATTCGGATTAGGTGTAATCTGTCTATTTTTGGGGGAGATTATCTACTTAAAAGATTATCATTATCTCCGGTGAGGTTTCATAGTGTTAATGCGATTGTGTGGGTATCTATATCAACTCTGCACCTATTCAGTTACTCTTTGCCTGAGAAATTGGGGTTTAGTATAATTCTAGAAACCTTTTGGTTGAAATAGGATTGCATACCTAGATAACTTTTGTCATGTACTTCATAACCCTATACAAATATTACGCCCGGACATCGTTTCTTCCCTTGATTTTTTTCTCCGGTTTTATTTCTCGTATTTTCTAGTTTCTTTTAGTTTTGTTTACACACACCACTTTACTCTTTAGGCTAATTTTCAGATTCAGAGTTATTACTAGTATTCATCTCCTTCCCTGTGTACCAACACTCTGCACTTCAAGCACACTTTATTATGCAATCGGCACTTGCGTGCGTATCTATCAAGTTTCTGGCGCCGTTGGCTGGGAGGGATTAGTGATAATAGGAACACTTGTTTTTTCAGTCACTTTAGCCATTTCTTTTCTTTTTCTTATTTATTTATTTATTTATTTATATTCTCTTTATTTTCAATTAGTTTCCTGATTCTTTTTCTTTTGTTTGATTTCAGTGCATGCTACCAAAGGATAAAGCCCCAAGACTACAAAAGGCGAGAGTAGTGTAGAAATAGTGATAAGAACTAGATTAAGAACAGCTCTACTGAACGAGATAGGATCTTTGACAGTGAGTTTTAAAGAAGAGCAGTTGAACACTATGGCAAACCAAGGGAATCGACACAACACCCTTTCAGACTTTGCTTGCTCCACTCTTGACGGTTCTTAGTAAAGTATAGTGCACCCACCAGTTGCAGCGAACAATTTTGAGCTTAAACTTGCATTTATCCAGATAGTACAGAGTGCAACACAGTTGTATGGATTATTGGACAAGGATCCAAACAGTTATATTGGGGGATTCCTCGAAGTGTGTGACATGCTTAAGATCAACAACGTTTCTGATGACGCTATTAGACACCGCTTATTCCTATTTTTACTAAAAGGAAGAGCTGAACAGTTGCTTCAGGCTCTTCCACGAGCATCTAACATGACTTGGGAACAACTTGTCTGAATATTCTTAGCCCATCATTTCTCTCTAAAAAAACGACCAAGTTGCGTCAAGAGATTACATCAAATATACAATTGGACACTGAATCATTTTTTGATGCGCGGAAGACGTTTAAAGATTTGTTGAGGAAATGTCCGCATCATAACCTCCCCTAATGGATGGAAGTTTAGATTTTCCATCAGGATCTCAATCAGAGTACCTGATCGCTTGTTGATTCTGCAGCAGGAGGATCACTTGGCAGTAAGACACCGGATGCGACCAAACCATTAATTGAAGAAATAGCCATGAACAATTATCAGTGGAATTTGAGAGGCAAATCCGTGTTCAAGCCAACTAGGATGACTGAAGTCAGCGAGGTTACAACATTAGCAGCCCATTTGGAGGCATTAAACAGGAAGATTGACAGTTTGTTTACTCAAAAATTGGCTACGGTCATGGTTTGTGAAACTTCTGGGGAAGGATACGCTCCTTCATACCGTTCCATTAAATGGGTGGCGCATGGACCAGTCGAACAGGTGGATTTCATCAGTAGTGCCCCCATACAACAAGGGATTCCCTATAGTGGCACGTATAACCCTAGATGGCGTAATCACCATAATTTCTCTTTGGGAAGTGAAAGACAACGGTAGAAATCTCCGCCAGGGTTTCCTTCTCACCAATAGAATGATAAGAGACCCGCATTGGAGGAAGTGGGACATATAGGCATATAGGCATCATTGAGAAACCAACAGGCTTCTCTTCAGAACTTGGAGAACCAAGTGAGACAGATTGCCAAATTGTTGTCTAAGCAACCTTAAGGAAGTCTACTAAGTAACACTGAAGCCAATCCTCGTGAGCACCTCAAGGCAATCACTCTTCGGAGTGGTAAAGAGTCGGGGTTGGGTAGTGGGAAGGTGATGGAGAAGAAAGAAGAGGCATAAATTGAGTTCGTTGAGTGTCCGACACTGGAAAGCATACCTACTTTGAGTGTTGAGAAGAGAATGCCACCACCAGTGAAAGAGGACATTCCACCACTCTCCTATCCGTCAAGGATGAGGAATGATAGTGTGGATGAACAATTCAAGAGATTTCTGGACTTGTTGAAGCAACTGCACATCAATGTACCGTTTGTGGAAGCTTGTCCCAAATGCCAAAGTACACTAAGTTTCTCAAGGATTTATTAACAAACAAGCATAAACTTGAGGATTTTATAATTCTAGATGTATACAAGAATGTTGAAGTGCCCCTCATACTTGGTATGCCATTCCTAGCCACTTTCTAACTACTCACTGATGTTAGTAATAGTAAAATGACACTTAGGGCTGGGGATGAGGAAGTGTTTTTTTACTCTATCCGATGCAATAAGAATCCCTCTAATTTTGATGATACATGCTATTACGTTGATGGAGCTGACTCACTTGTGGATGAATATGTGCAGGAAAAGAAGCCTTTCGAGGAGTCATTAGATGACCCTCATGTTGGAGATGCCATCCCGATGTTTACATCTACCATTGTTGAGGAAACCACATGAAAAAAACAATGGCGAGAGGTCACTTACCCTAAGGAAGACAAGAGAAAACCTTCGCCCAAAGAGATAACTACCGAATCTGTCTACTACATCGGTAAGTTCCCTATTTTCTTCGATTTGGCACTTGGGCATTATTGTGGAGATGTTGATTGTGGTCATGAGGAGTTCTTTTACTTTGAGCCTCCATGATTGCGCGTTACAGGTATGGAAAGATCGTGACGTTAAACAAGCGCTTCTTGGTAGGCAACCCAAGGAAGATTTTTCATATTTTTCTTGGGTTTGAGTCTTTAGTTGTAGTTTTATTATTTTCTTTGAGTTTGCAATAAAATGCTCGGCTTGTCGTGATTTTCATGTGTTGGTTGGGAGTTCATGACCATAAACACTCATTTTTTATGCTTCCTAGGTCATATATGTATTTAAGCTTAACTGTAGGAAACAGGAAAACTCTGCTCAAGTTTTCCATTACTCTTATGGTCTACTTATGCGCCATAAGCATGGCCATAAACCTCATACAGAGAGCTTTATGAGGATCTTATGCCTGTAAGCCATCCCCCAAGGGGGTTTCAGAGAGCCTTACAAGTGCACTTATGGTTTGTAAGTCCTAGATAGCATAGTTTATAGGTCACTTACGGGACACTTACGCACGTAAGTCAGGCCGTAAGAGTCATCCAAAGCACCTTACGGCTACATCTTAAACCCTTATGGCCTGTAACCCTTAGGGAAGTTTAACCTAAGTTTCTTACGGGTATCTTACACCCATAAATCCGACCGTAAGAACAAGACAGAGAACCTTACGGACTACAGTGCTAAGTCTCTTACGATCATAACCTAGGTTGTAAAGTAGATGTACCCTTACTGGATAGGCGTTACAGCCGTAATGCCCCTCGTAACTGTTTATTTAAAGATATTTATGGCCGTGGCTTACGCCCATAAGCACCTAGGATTTAAGTGCCGTTGGCGACCTTTGATCTTTACTCCTAATTGATTTTCAGTGGATTCTTGGTCACCGGCGCTCGTATCTCCTCACATTCTTTTCCCCTGGTGTTTTTCTTTAATTCTTTAGTGTTTTTAAGTGGGATTGAACCAATTTTTGAGCTTCTAACCGGCCAGCAGTTTTCTCATTTACTCTTTGTCTCAAAGTTAAGCTTTATTTTTCATGATTTCTGAGCAGATTGTTTGATCTTTATGCATGAGAATGAATGTATATTATTTAGCATTGCTTGAATGTTAGTTCGGAATCAAATTTTGTAAATTTTTGAGCTCTATTTTACAGGAGGGGTTCTTACAGACTGAGACCGTGGATTACAGCCGTAAGGTCACTGTAAAGGTGACTTTCCCCGAGGCTTATGGTCGTAAGCGTGCCCGTAAGCAGGCCAAAAGCTCACTTGCCGTGTTCAAAGTTTGTATCTTTGTATTCTAAATTTCGTATTCTTCTTGTACAACATGGTTAGGGCAAAGAGAGCAACTTCAGGGCCGTGCAAGAGGAAGAGACCTAAGGCGTCGACCTCGGGCACAGCTGCCGCGGAGGAGACATCAACTCCATCGGTTCCCTCAGCCCCCACGTTTACAGAGGCTTGCTTCCGAGAGCGATTCATCCGTTTCAGGACGAAGTGGATTGGCCCGTACTAGCATAGGTAAGGTTTGAGGATAAGGTCCGGGGGATGTTCTAGACTGGTAGTTTCAGTCGGCTCTTCTCCTACGAGGAACAGACCTACAAAGAGAACACCCTCAAGGTCCTGTCTACTTCTAAGGTGGATAGAGGCCTCGTGGGGTTTGATAGAGCTAGCTCCATTAGGTTCCAGTTATTTCTCTTTGTTGTCGGGGTTGTACGACTTAGATTTTACTAGCACCCTACAGTACAAGTAGTTACTTATCGACTTCCCTGCGAGCATCACAACTAAATGAGTTTAGCAGCATCTGAGCTTGGTACATAGCTACAAGCCAGGCCTCACAAAAGGCCTTGTTCTTCTCTCGACCGGCTCATCAGTATATCCACACTATCATGGCTAATTCTTTTGCAGGTAGGGTGGATGGCACTAGAGTGGTGGGGCGGCATGAGCTCCTGTTTTTTTACAGCCTTGGGGAGTGCCATCGCATCCACCTAGGCTACGTGCTAGCAGACTTCACACGATTTGTCATAGGGACGGAGTTGGTGGATCGACTCTATGGACAAGAGGTGGTTGGCGGTACCTTTTCCCTCGGCCTTGACACTCTATAGTTGATGGGATGGTAGTGCATTGCGGCAGGCATTTCATCCTCACCTTGACCATAACACAGGAGCCAACAGAGGATAAGGATGAGGATAACGAGTCAGACGATAAGTCTGGCAGTGAATCATCATTGCCGTCAGCCACCAAGCCTAGCTGTCCATCTAGCTCAGTAGGAGCTCGTCACTGACGCTAATCAGAGTTATAGGAGCTGCGGACATCTATGCTGCAGCTACAGGAGGACCAGCGGATCATTATAGCGTCCTAGGTACGGCTCGAGGCTGACATTGGCCGTACCTTGGACATTTTTTCGAGGCTGGTCTCTCCTCCAGCTCTTGTTCCCCTAACATCGACTCCTCCATCCTCACGTCCACCGACAGATTTTGTTCCTTCAAACGTGACCGAGTATTAGTTTTTATTTCTATTTTGTATTTTCATTTCAGACATTGTATTCATTATTGGCAAGGGTTGGTCCTGCCTAGTTTGTATTTATTTTGAGTCTTTTAGTCGATTCCTATTTTCTTTTTTGTTATTTTTACTTTGTTGAGATTTAATGTTCTTCCTTTACACCTCGCAGGCTAATTTGTAGATGTTTGGGCATAGTTGAACTCTAGGGTTTATACTTTTGACGTTGGTTATTGGATCTTTGATGGTTTAATTGTTTTCTTAATTGCAATCATTTCTATTTGTGTCTATTAGCGTGTTTGAATGCTTGGTTGCTAACTAGGTGAAAGCCCTAGCTATCATGTTTGGTTTGTTACGTGTGAGAAGAAATTCACACCTAA
>NC_052479.1:29825727-29903335 GCF_009730915.1 Dioscorea cayenensis subsp. rotundata | reverse complement strand
AGAGGCTGGATTCACTGTCCTCTCATTAGTCTATTCATTTTGTGCATCAGATTTCAATCCAAGTTTGAGAATTTTTGATATTGATGGCCATGAGAAAACCATGAAGAAAGCAATAAATGTGATCAATAAATATCATGATCCTATTATTGAAAAGAGAGTGCAACAATGGAGGAGCAATGGTGGTGTTAATGGTGAGCCAGAGGACATTCTTGATGTGTTCATCTCTCTCAAAGATGATGAAGGGAAGCCTCTCTTAACGATTGAAGAAATCAAGGCTCAATCTGCTGTGAGTCTCTATTTTCATATATATATATATATATATATATAACACGTCCTCCAATACGTCCGCAGTGGCCATTTAGATTAATTACACTGTTTATTTATGCATGCTATTTAAGTGTAGATAACAATATATCACAGTATTTAAACGTATCTAACAACGTAGTGGTACAATAATTAACAGTAAATTTTGCATACCATCAAACTTATTTCGTCATTAAACTGAAGAACGAAAACTATGAACCTTATAAATTATAAATACTAACTTTAACCCTGAATGTACAGTGAATAAATGCTGCACTTTGCATTGGATATATATACAAGCTAATCTGCCCACAAAGTTTCAACTATAAACACTAACCCTAATTATCTCAACCTTGACCAAAGTAATTAATTAAACACTGCAATGTCAAACTCTATCCTTAAATTAAGGATTGTCAAAGGAGTACTTGAGCTTAGAGGGAGGCATAGGCCAAGATTTGGCTCGGTAATCGGCCCACAAGATCTGTGGCTGGCCCGGTTATAGGTTCGATACCCCTAAACCAATGACCCGCCGGCTGGTCACCTGGGTCACTCAACCCCTTCTTTTTTTATTTTATTGTCAAAAAAAAATTATTAGAATAAAAAGCTTACCATTTCAGCTACAATTCATTCTTAATGCATTAGTGGAAAATACTTTATATATATATATATATATTAGATAGTTGTAGAGACGGGGATAAAAATATTTTATTTGGAAATTGACTAAATCTAAGGCAATACACTTTAACAAATATTTTTCTAAATTTTTTATAATATATATATATAATGATTTATAAAAATTCAAGATGCCAAAAAAAAAAAAAATAAAAACTATATAAATCAATTTGTAAAATATCAAAATACAAAACAATAGATTTTCATAAATATTTTTTTCTAAAAGAATAATTTTTTTGTCTATCACTTTTTGGTCCATTATCACCATGTCCCTACTCATGAACATCCTTAACTTCTCTTATTTGTCATAAATTAAACGTTCTTATTTGTCATATATATATATATATATATATATTGCATTATTTGTATCAATTTTTAAAATAAAAAAAAATTAAAACATGTATATAGTAGAAAATACATTATTAAAAATCTCAAATTCTTTCAAATAATTTTAAATTAATTTTAATTTCTTTGCTTTTTGGCATTAAAATTTTAAAAAATCGTTTTGTTTCTTTATATTTATTTATGTTTTACATCAAGACATGAAAAAATTGTAGAATAGTTGGTATGAGTATTTGTTTGTCGGGCTATATTTTAATTTAATAATAAACTGTTATTTAAAATAATAATAATAAAAATTTAAAAAAACCTACTGGGGCTAGACCGGCTTGGATTGAATTTGGTGGGTTCTTAGATAGTTGGGTGAATCAGGTTTGTTCTAGACGGGTGGGTTTCGAGGGTGAGTTGTGTCTCACTTTTAGGATGAACTGGACCTGTGGATTGTGTCCACCGGGTCTACCCTTCTCTACGGATCCTCTTTTTAGCAAGGACTGATTTTGGCCTAACTGCGAGTGACCTTGGCCCACCAGACTCAGTTAACCAGTCAGTGCCTCTCTCTACTTATACATGTGTTATATCTAACAAAAACCCTAACCCTAAATTAAACAATAGATAAAGGAGTTCTTGTATGTATATAGATATATATATATATATAATTAAAATATATCCTAACCAATGTTTTTAAAACCGGACCAGACCGGCCGGTCTGACCTGGAAAAACCGGTAACCGGACCGTAGTCCAGTCTGGATTAATATCGATTTTTGACCAAGTTTGGAACTGGTCAAACCTGGATAAAACCGGAGAACTTAGCGGTTGAACCGGAACCTGGGCAAAACCCGGTTTTCGAATTTTTTTTTTTAAAATTAGTTTTCTGAATTAGGTTTGACAAAGTATTCTATCATTTTTGCTTTCCTAATTCCTATTCTTCTCCTCTTCAGTCTTCACCGCTCTCTTCTTCTCCTTCACAGCTCGATCTATCTCGGATTCTCGGGCAAAGCTCTCTCAATCTCTTCTTTTTGTTCTTCTTACTCATGGGCCTTGTCTTTGCTTCTTCTTGTCTTTATTGTTGGCCTGTTGGGTGGTTGTTTTTTTAATTTTTTTTTTACTTTATTTGGTTAAAGAATTTGGCATTAATGAAGTTGTGTGTGTATATTATTTGTGCTGTTTTTATGGACTCTTTTAGTTTACAGAGCATGTGTTCGTGTTATTTTTTTTATGTACTCTTTTAGTTTACAGAGCATGTAGTTGTTATTTCTTGGAGGTCTGGTTATATGTGGAGCTGTTGATTTTGTTTTTCTGTTGAATTTGTACTTCTTTGCTTATAAACTTGTAATCTTTATCTTTTATAATAGATTACTGTCAACTTTTTATAGTATGGTGAGCAATATATTAATTAAATCAGAGAACTATATATTATTAACCAATGGAAGGCTCTGGGCTGAACCTGCTGATGAATTTACTTGAGGTTATACATCAAACATTCTATATATTTAAAAATTTATATTATTTTAAATATATATTTGTGACGTTATCTGGTCCAACCGAAACGGATCATCCGGTCGGACTGACCGATCCGTGACCCAAGGATGAGACCAGTTCACTCTCGGTCTGGTTTAACACTGCATAGCTGTTCATGTAGGAGCTCATCTTTGAAGTGGTGGACAACCCATCAAACACAGTGGAATGGGCAATGGCCGAGATGCTCAACCAGCCAGACATTCTCCAGAAAGCCATCGATGAGCTCGACCGTGTCATCGGCCCTCACCGCCTTGTCAAAGAGTCTGACTTCCCCAACCTCCCCTACATGAGGGCATGTGCCCGTGAAGCTCTTCGTCTCCACCCCATTTCCCCCTTCAACCTCCCCCACGTCTCCTCCATCGACAGCACCGTCGCAGGCTTCTTCATCCCCAAGGGCAGCCAAGTCCTAGTAAGCCGCGTCGGACTTAGCCGGAACCCTAAAGTTTGGGAAGATCCGATGAGGTTCAACCCTGACCGGCACCTTAATGAGAAAAATGTGGATTTGGCTGAGCCGGAGCTCCGGTTCATATCGTTCTCCATCGGCCGGAGAGGGTGTATGGGGGGACAGTTGGGGACCGCAATGACGTACATGTTGTTGGCTAGGGTTTTGCATTCGTTTACGTGGAGCTTGCCGGCCGGTGAAGATTCTGTGAATCTCTCAGAGGAGGAAAGTAGTCTCTTTATTGCTAAACCTTTGCATGCACTTGCTAAGCCAAGGTTGGCTTTTTTAGAGCATTTATAAGTTATTACGTACGTCTATAAGCATGCTTCATGATCATATATATGTGTTTGTGTGGGCCTAAATATGTTTTTAAGTTATTCTCGTGCCATGTTTTTATGTACTATCTACTGGTGTGTTTGTTGGAGAAAGAATATTGAACTTATGGTATATAATATTTAAAAAGCTTTGTCATGATGCCTTAATTTTTTCAAATCTTTTATTTGTTTGTAATACTATCTTTTTTAATTCATTATCTGTCTGTAACTTCATATAGAATATGTTGGGTGTATATATATATATATATACGGGTCAATCTTCTACATCCGCTCACATATAAAGAATTATACTGACCTCCATCTCTCAGCCGTTGGATTTAAATTTAACAATTACAAATTGCCCATTCTAATAAACAGTCACCTCAATAGTATTAATCATAAATAGTATTATAAACAGTAGAACATGGGATAAATGGTGTAAAGTATAAACTCAACCATTGTTTAAATTTACTGTTGCACGTTCTCTCTCTTCACTATTGTGTATGTAGCTCTCTTATGTTTTTTCTCATTTACTTTTGCTTTCTTTGAGAATGTCTGAATGCATCGCCTATATATAGAGATATTAAGACTAAAGACATTAAACATTCAATAGATATTGCTAGTTCATGTTCAAACCGATTTGTTCTAAAATGTTGATAAAAAACCTTTAAATTATATAGAACCTATGAAGACCACCACAAAACACCATGTGGGATGGAGAACATCCTTGCTAAACATGATCTGCCAAGTGCTGACTCTGAGGCAGTTGATGATCTTCTTCATCCTTTAATGAAGCCTCGTAGGACTGAAGTTCAACCCTTCCATGGAGCTTTCTGCAGCAATATGGACGGCCAAATTAATCTTCTGCCATAAGCATCGATGAAATTTAAATAATATAAAATGTATAGAACAAATTAAAAAAATAAGAAAAAAACTCTATACTATATTTATTCAATACTACTCTAGTCTCCTAAAAATTTGCAGTAATAAATATATAGGCTTAAAATTCTAAAAATAAAATTAAACGCCACGAGCTACCTCTCAAAGATCGCGGTTGTTGAATGCTATCAAATCATCACATTATATTATTAGGTGACCCTAATTAGGATTTTCTTTTTTTTTTTAATTTTAATTTTTATTAATTTATGTGATTTCATGACAGAGAGACTAATTATGTACAAAAGCGATCAAATAAACTTAGGTAAACAAAATATATATTAAGAAAATAAAAAAAGTTTAGAAAAAAAATATATACAATTCGTGAGACTAATGATTTGTTCAGAAAAACCTTTGTTTAGTTTTATTTTTATAAAAAAATGGGTAATTATGCATATATTCTTAAAATTATTCATATATTTATGTCATGAATTTCAACAACCCTTGATGAGAAGAAGGCCGGCCTGGAGGACTCAATTGTGTTACTCCCTCCAATCCTAAATACATGTCGTTTAAGACGTTGCACAAGAATTAAGGATAACATTAAATTATCTAAATTTTAACATAAAAAACAACTAAATTACTAAACTATCTCTCCTTTGGAACAATGTATTTTTTTTTACTATAAATATTACTCTCTTCATTTATATAACTTAGGAAATTGAAGATGGGTAAAATTGAAAAAAAAAAATAAAAAAATAAGGAATAAATTTTGCCTTGATATTGTAAACCGATAACTATTTTAGAATAATTTTTTTTTCTTAAAATGATATGTATTTTGAAATTCAGGGAGTAGCAAAGTGTAGTTTAAAGTTCCAAGGACAACATTGATGAGTGCATAAAATGCTTATATCTTATATTATAAATGCATGCACTTTGCTTGTATTTTTGCATGATTTTCTTTATAGAGGGAGTTTTTCCTATGGTCTATTCTTGTCTCTAATTTTGGATTATTTTATGTTTTTTTATATAATGAGAGGTGCTTAAACCTTTGATCGTGCCTAGGATCATTGAATCTTGATGATGCTTTGTAGTTGATCTCTTTTTTATTGTATTGGCTAATTGAGTTTTCTTGTAAATCTTCTATGTTTTTTTATGCTTGTAATAGCCAGTGTGAGAGCCCCAATTACACATTTGATATGCATGATTATGATTGAGAAATCATTCACGTATAGATCTCACATAGAAGGTCGAGATTGAGTGCACGCTTAGAGTTAGGGTGCATAGTGTCAAACTCTTCGGATTAGAGTTAGTATCTACCATGTTTGTCACAGGGAGATGGCGTACCTTTCATAAAGTTTGCTTCTAAGTAGCACAAACAATATGCATGCGGGGAGGAAGGGAATACTTTCACAACTACACTAATAAGCCCCATTGGACCTGTTGGATACAAATGTCATAATTTTGACATATTCATCACCAGCGTATATGGTATCTCTAAGCTTTGACAAAACCCACGTCCAGTTGGCATCCATTTCATTATCAACGACTGCGAAATACCATGAAAGAAACCATTGTTCTCATCTTTTCCCCTTACACTGATGAGTGTACAATATGCATGTATTTTACACCAATTTGTACACTCGTTCGGTATGTATTAAGATCATATTGTGGAATTCAATGCTAAATTTAGTGTGTTTCCCACAGGCTTAGGGCAACACTTCAAGATGAGAGAGAGAGAGAGAGAGAGAGCCAAAAGAAGCATTTTAGACCTCAAACAATGAATTTGGAGCTCTCTCGGCATCATTAGAACAAGAACAAGGCAAACTAGGTGGCTTACGGGCAGCTTATGGCCGTAAGAGGGATTCAGAGCCAATTCAGAGGACCTTACGGGCAAGGCTTACGCTCGTAAGGATACCTATAAGGACAACCCAGAGGAGTTATGACCACAGCATACTCCCATAAAGGTGGTCACAAGAAGCAAAACTAGTGAAGCTTACGGTCCAATACTTACGAGCGTAAGATGGACTGCAATGCATATAGAAGACTTACGGATGTGACTTACAGACCATAAGTGTTCCCGTAAGGCTCACGACCATCTTCTCAAGGTCCTTACGGCCTAGGCGCCCATACGCCCGTAAGGAGTTATAAGGATTTTTACAGCAAACTCTATTCTATCCTTTTATTCTTTTTGGATGATTCTTGGAGGAGAAGTTAGGGAAGATAAGAGACGAATCTCCAGCACCTAAGGAGTGATTTGGAGAGGGATTTGGATCTACATTCAAGGGGATTGAAGATTGTAGCCGTCAAGCTTATCTTGGCGGCGTGCGTGGAAGCTTTTTAAGCAATTTTTTCGGCGATTCTTCATCCTAGGGACTGAAAAGGGGGTTTTTATAGCTTTCATGTTTTCCTCGATTATTTGTATCTTGAATGCTTGCCTTCCATTAATGGAGGGCTAATTTGTGGATGTTTGGGCATGTTTGAACTCTAGGGTTTATATTCTTGACTTTGGTTGTTGGATCTTTTATACTTTAATTGATTTCTCATTTGCAATCTTATATATTTGAGTCTAATTGTGTTATTAAATGCTTGATTGCTAACGAGGCAAAAGCCCTAACTATCATACTTGGTATTGCTATGTGACGAGAAGAAATTCTCACCTAGCATAGACTTGCCGCAATTTGAGGATAGTGGGTCTAGTTAAAGTATCTAGCAAACTTTGTCTCCCACCATCTTTCGGAGTGAATTAGTGATAATTTCCATGCTCTTTGCAATCATGTAGAGCGGATTTTAGGAGAAAGCACATTTCTGCTCTGTATCCTGATTACGGATAATCTCTCTTTTTGGAGGGAGATTATCTACTTAAGAGATTATCATTAGTCCACAATAAGGTTTAATAAAGTGTTAATAAGATTGTGTAGATGTTTGTATCAGTTATGCACCTATTTAATTACACTTCGCCTGAAAAATCAGGGTTTTGTATAATTATGTTAGATCAAACTCACAAGTTTCCACCCTAATACTTAGAAACTACTCTACATTTCAAATGCACCGTCATAAGTCACAACTTGGCAAGTAATAGAGTTAACAAGAAAACTTAAACCCCTCCCCAACACTTAAATCATACATTATCCTCAATGTGTACAAAAGAGAAACCTACAAGACAATGCAAATAATAGTAGGGAGGTAGTGGAATACGATTATTTCCCCGGTTCACATTCGTGAATTCATTGAAGCTTGGAACCGGCCTAGTGTGTCCATTGTTGTGCCCTAGAAATGTGGGGGTCACTCAAGGTCAAAAATTGACCTAGTTTTTGACCTTGTGAGCATCCCCTTTATAATTGAGGATGGTGGGTGTTGTAAATAAGTCCTGCGATGTGTAAAGGAAGAACATTAAATCTCAACAGTACATAACTAAAGCAGAGAAAATAGGAATCCCAGCTACAAAAGACTCAAAATAAATACAAACTAAGGCGGGGACCCGGCCCTTGCCAATAATAGACCTACAATGTGCGAAATGAGTAAATACAAAAATAGAAATAAAAACTAATATACTCGGTCCGCGTCCCGAAGGAACAAAATCTGTCGGTGGACGTGAGGATGGAGGAGGAGTCGATGTTAGGGGAACAAGAGCTGGAGGAGAGACCCGGCCTAGATGTCAAGAATGCGGCCCGATGTCGGCTTGAGTCATACCTGAGGGCGCATAGTGGTCCGTTCAGCCCTCACATGCAGCTGCGGCGTGGAATGTCACGACGGCTCCTAGCTACTGATTAGCGTCGATGGCGGAGACTCCTGCGAGCTAGATGTGACTAGGCTTGACGGCGCGCGCAGTGATGATTCCTTTGCGAGACTTATCGTTCGACTCGTTATCTCATCCTTATCCTCGTGAGCTCACGTATGTATGGTCCAGGTGAGGAGATGAAATGCACACCGCAATGCTACCATCCCTCGACCTTATAGAGTGTCAAGGCCGGGAAAAGGTGCAGCCAACCACCTCTTGTCGTGGAGAGTGATCCACCAACTCCGTCCCTATGACAAATCGTTAGATACGCTGTACGTAGCCTAGGTGGATCGATGGCACTCCCAATTTGTGCTATAAAACTCGGGCTCATGCCGCCCACCACTCTAGTGCCATCCACCTACGCAAAGAATTAGCCGTGTGATAGTGTGGATATACTGATGGTAATTTGAGAGGAAGAACAAGGCCTTTGCGGGCGCATAACTATGTACCAAGCTCAGATGCTTCCAAACTCATTTAGCTGTGATGCCCGCAGGGAAGTCGATAAGTAACTACTTGTACTGTAGGGTGCTAGTAAAATCTAAGTCGTACAACTCCGACAACAAAGAGAAATAACTCGAACCTAATGGAGCTAGCTCTATCAAAACCCCCGAGGGCCTCTATCACCCTTAAAGTAGAGCAGGACCTTGGTGTTCTCTTTGAGTCTGTTCCTACGTAGGAGGACCCGGCCCAGAAAACTACCGGGTCTAGAACATCCCCCGGACCTTATCCTCAAACCTTACCTATGCTAGTACGGAATGAACCCAATCCACGCCGTCACAAGCGGATGAATCGCTCTGGAAGCAAGCCTCATGGCACGTGCAGGAGCACGATGGAGTTGATGTCTCCTCATGCCGGTGTGCCCGGTCGGCACTTGGGTCTCTTCCTCTTACGCACGGCTGCAGGTTGCTCTCTTTACCCTAACCATATTTTGTACAAGAAGAATCGAAAATTTAGAATACAAAGATACAAACTTTGAACACGAGCAGAGTGAGCTTTTTGGCACCTTACGGGCGCTTACGACCATAAGCCTCGGGAAAGTCACCTTCTGACGGTGACCTTCGGGCTGTAATCCCCAGGTCTCGATGCAGCAGAAACCCTCCTGTAAAATAGAGCTCAAAAATTTTACAAAATTTGATTCGAACTAACATTCAAGCAATGCTAAATAATATACGATTCATTTCTCATGCATAAAGATCAAAACAATACGCTTTCGAAATCATGAAAAATATTAACTTTGAGACCGAGTAAATAAGAAAACTACGGCAGGTTAGAAGCTCCATTGGTTCAATCACTTAAAAACAATAAAATTAAAGACACCAGGGGAAAAGAATGTGAGGAGGCGGCGCGGTGACGAGGAATCGGTTGAAAATCAATTGGGAGTAAAGATCAAAAGGTGCGCCAACGGCACTTAAATCCCTAGGTACTTACGGTAGAGCCACGCGACGCATAAATATCTTTGAATAAAGCGTTCCCGAGGGCATTACGTTTGTGCGCCTATCGATGAGGCTACATCTACTTTACAACCCTAGGTTATGATCGTGAGAGACTTACGCTGTAGTCCGTAAGGTTCTACATCTTGTTCTTCTTAAATTAGGACTTATGGGTGTAAAGATACCCGTGAAAAACTTAGGATTAAACTTCTAAGGGTTCTGAATATAAGGGTTTTAAAGATGTAGTAGTCAGGTGCTTTGGATGACTCTTCTGGCTGACTTACATGCGTAAGTATCCAGTAAGTGACCTATAAACTATGCTATCTGGGACTTGCTGAAACCATAGGAAGTGCACTTGCAAAGGCTCTGAAACCATGGGGGATGGCTTCTGAGTCAAGATCCTCATAAAAGCTCTCTGTATGAGGTTTATGTATCTCTAACATAAGTAGACCATAAGAGTAATGGAAAACTTGAGCGAGTTTTCACTGTTTCCCTCTGATTAAGCTTAAATACCATATACTGACCTAGGAAGCACATATGAGTGTTTATGGTCATAGAACTCCCAACACACACATTGAAAATCACGACAAGCCAAGCATTTTATTGCAAACTCAAAGAAAATAATAAAACTACAACTAAAGACTCAAACCCAAGAAAAATCTGATCTCCCTTGGGTTTGCTCCTGAAGGCTTGTTTAGCGTCACGAGCTTGCCATACATGTCGTGTCAATCATGGAGGCTCAAAGTAAAAGAACTCCTCATGACCACAATCAACATCTCCACAATAATGCCCAAGTGCCAAATTGGAGAAAATAGGGAACTTCACGGATGTAGTAAGAGATTCAGGTAGTTATCTCTTTGGGAAAGGTTTTCTTGTCTTCCTTAGGAGTAAGTGACCTCTTGCAGTGTGTTTTTCATGTGTTTCCTCATGTATGGTAGATGTAAACATCGAGGGATCGCATCCAACGAGGGTCATCTACATGAGGTCATCACGACGAAAGCAGCTTCTTTTCCTGCACATATTCATCCACAAGTGAGTCAGTTCCATCAACGTAATAGCATGTATCATCAAATTTTACAGGGATTCTTATTGCATCGGATAGGGTAAAAACACTTCCTCATCCCCAGCTAAGTGTCATTTTACTGTTACTAACATCAGTGAGTAGTTAGAAAGTGGCTAGGAATGGCATACCAAGTATGAGGGGCACTTCAACATTCTTGTATATATCTAGAATTATAAAATCCTCAAGTTTCTGCTTGTTTGTTAATAAATCCTTGAGAAACTTAGTGTACTTTGGCATTTGGGACAAGCTTCCACAAGCGGTACATTGATGTGCGATTGCTTCAACAAGTCAGCAAATCTCTTGAATTGTTCATCCACACTATCATTCCTCATCCTTGGCGGATAGGAGAGTGGTGGAATGTCCTCTTTCACTGAGTGGTGGCATTCTCTTCTCAACACTCAAAGTAGGGTATGCTTTTCACGTGCGGACGCTCCAACAAACTCGATTTATGCCCTCTTCTTTCTTCTCCATACGACTTCCCACTACCTAACCCGACTCTTTACCCTCAGAAGAGTGATTGCCTTGAGGTGCTCACGAGGGGTTGGCTTCGGTGTTACTTAGTAGACTTCACTTAGGTTGCTTAGACAACAATTTGCTTGTCGTCTCCCTTGGTTCTCAAGTTAAAGAAGCTTGTTGGTTTTCTCAATAATGCATATATGCCTATATGTCCCACTTCCTCCAATCACGGGTCTCTTATCATTCTATTGGTGAGAAGGGAAACCTAGCGGAGAATTTCTCTTGTCCTTCACTTCCCAAAGAGAAATTATGGTGATTGTGCCATCTAGGGTTATACGTGCCACTATAGGGAATCCCTTGCTGTATGGGGGCACTCTTGTGCATCCACACTGTTCGATTTCGGTCCATCGCCGCCCATTTAATGGAGCGGTATGAAGGAGCGTATCCTTTACAGTTTCTAAACCCATGACCGTGGCAATTTTTGAGTAAACGAAACTATCAATCTTCACTGTTTAATGTACCTCACTGCAGTGCTAATGTTGTAACCTCGTGACTTAGGTCATCCCTAGTTGGCTTGAACAGCGATTTGCCTCTCAAATTCCACTGATAATTGTTCGTGGCTATTTCTTCAATTAATGGTTTTAGGTGGCATCCGATTGTCTTTGCGCAAGTGATCCTCTGGCTGCCGGGAATCAACAAGCGATCCGGGTACTACGATTGAGATCTTGATGCAAAATCTAAACTTCCATCCGTTGGGGAGGTTGTGATGCGGACATTTCCTCAACAAATCTTTAAGCGTCTTCGAGCATCAAAAATGATTCGGTGTCAATTGTACAGTTTGATGCTTAATCTCTTGGCCTTAACTTGGTGCGTTTTTAGAGAAATGATGGGCTAAGAATATTCGAGACTAAGTTGTTTCCCAAGTAAAGTATTGGATGCTCGTCGAAAGAGCACTGAAGCAACTGTTCAGCTCTTCCTTTTAGTAAAAATAGGAATAAGCGGTGTCTAATAGCGTCATCAGAAATGTTGTTGATCTTAAGCATGTCACACTTGAGAATCCCCCAAATATAGCTGTTTGGATCCTTGTCCAGCTAATCCGCTCTAGCCTGTGTTTGCACTACTGTACTATCACGGATAAATGCTGAGTTTAAGTCTCAAATTGATTCCCATGCTGTTGGTGGGTGCACTATACTTGACTAAGAACCGTCAAGAGTGGAGCAAGCAAAGTCTGAAAGGGTGTTGTGTCGATTCCCTTGGTTTGCCATAGTGTTCAACTGCTCTTCTTTAAAACTCAACATCGAAGATCCTATCTGGACTTCGGTGAGAGCTGTTCTTTAGTCTGGATTCTTATCACTATTTCTACACTACTCTACGCCTCGAGATCTTGGAGCTTTATCCTTTGGTGGCATGCTATTTGAAATCAAACAAAAAGAAAAAGAATCGGAAACTAATTGAAAATAAAGAGAATATAAATAAATATAAATAAATAAGAAAAAGAAATGGCTAAAGTGATGAAACAAGTGTTCCTATTATCACTAATCCTCGATAGCGGCAGCGAAAACTTTAGATGAATGCCGCATAAGTGCCGGTTGCATAATAAAGTGTGCTTGAAATGCGAGTGTTGGTACCACGAGGAAGGAGATGAATACTAGTAATAACTACTGAATGACGAAAATTAGCCTAAAAGGTAAAAAGTGGTGTGTGTAAACAAAACTAAAAGAAACTAGAAAATACGAGAAATAAAACCGGAGAAAAATCAAGGGAGAAGAAAGCGATGTCCGAGGCGTAATATTTGTATAGGGTTATGAAGTACATGACAAAAAGTTATCTAGGTATGCAATCCTATTTCAACCAAAAGGTTTCTAAATTATACTAATCCCAATTTCTCGGGCGAAAGAATGCTTGAATAGGTGCGAGGTTGATATAGATACCCACATGATAGCATTAACACTATGAGAACCTCACGGAGATATGATAATCTTTTAGTAGATAATCTCCCCAAAAATAGACAGATTACACCTAATCCGAATATAGAAGCGAAATGTTATTTCTCCTAAAATCCCTCCACATGATTGCAAAAAGCATGGAGATTGCCAACAACTCACTCGGGAGAATTGAGGAGGCGGAGATCTCCAAAGTACCATAATCACGGCGTGCCTATGGTAGGTGGGTATTTCAACTCATCATGTAGAACATCAAACATGATAGCTATGGCTTTCGTCTCGTTAGCCGCCAAGCATTCAAACACGCGCAATTAGATTCAAGCAGGATATGATTGCAAATAGGAAATCAATTAAAGCATCAAAGATCCAACAACCAAAGTTTTTAAAGTAAACTCTAGAGTTCAACTATGCCTAAACATCTACAAATTAGCCCTCCATTAATGGAGGGCAAGCATTCAAGATACAAAGAATTGGAGTAGACATAGGATCTATGAAAACCCAATTGTTAATCCCTAGGATGGGGAGTCACCGAGGTAGCTTCCACACATACCACCAAGATGAGATTGACGGCTACAATTTCCAATCCCCTTGATGTCATGCCAAATCCCTCTCCAAATTTTGCCTAAGGTGCTGAAGATTCGGCCTTTTTTTTCCTCAATCTCGCCTCTAAGAATTACCCCCAAAGACTAGAGAGACTAAATAGATGAAGCCCTAAAATTCCTCTTAAGTTTTATTTATACCAGCGCTTCGTGCTACTGCTACGAGTGTAAAAGTAAGGCCGTAAAGGAGCTGGGAAAGATAGTCATGAGCCTTACAGGCACGCTTAAGGCCATAAGCCTCATCCGTAAGGTCTTTTAAATAAGTTATGATCTAGCTTACAATTGTAGGGCGCTGAACCGCATAGTTTCTCTGTTTGTTTCTTATGACTGTCCTTACGAGCATACACTATGGTCGTAAGCTTCTCTGAATGGTCCTTATGGGGATCCTTACGGGTATAAGCCGTGCTCGTAAGGTCCTCTAAATTGACTCTAAATCCTCCTTATAGGCATAAGCATGCCCGCAAAGTCTTCTTGACTATGTTTTACTAACCCGTAAGGTTGACCGTAAAAGCTTCCGTAAAGTCCCACTACGGTTAGCTTTGTTTTTGTTCTAATGATCTTGAGAGAGCTCCAACTTCATCGTTTTCGGTCTAAATTGCTTCTTTTGGATCTTCCTCACTTTTAAGCACTACCCTAAACTGTATTATGCAAAACACATGATATTTAGCATCGAATTCCCCATTAAGGTTCTAATACATACCAAATGATTATTCAAATAGATATGAAAATACAGTGAGCGATAGTACACTCTCGTCGGCGTTGTGGCTTCTTTGTTGTTTCCATACTGCCACGGCTTGATCACTGTAATTGTAAGTATAGCCAACAGGCATGGCAAATTTTCATAACGCCAGTTGTGAGTCATGGTATAACCTTGATCCAGCAACTTGGTTCATGTTGCTTCAAAACACCGCCGAATTGGCTTCTTATTTTTTAAAACAGAAATAAGGGTTGTTGTGAACAAAAGAATGAAATTTCATACTAATGAGGTGCTAAACAAGTAAAATTTCATGCTAAATGCATGTAAATGATATAGAAAATATGGTTAGTTTAGCACTTATCACCTAGCAACTGCGCAAAAGATATCCATTGACAACCTACATGAAGAAAGCATGGTCAACAACTGCATAGCCATGAATAATTTCACAACAAGATGGGACAAAAACTCACATAGATTGTCTCCCAAGTGGAGAAAATGGTTAGAATCGGAGTGCAAGAAAAACCAAAGTTAAGGTGAAGAGACAAATCTATCCTGCGTATATGGAAACAAAAAAAAAACCAATACAAAAGATGATAAAAGAAAAAAAAACAGTTTGGGTTAAAAATGCATACAAAGTACATAATTTAAAGGACAATATGGTTCAAACGTGACATCCGTACTATTTCTCAAAAAGTTGACATAACCTGGAGACAATTTTCCCCAAAAAAAAAGAGTAAAGTTGGAATTCTCCATGAAGTTAACTAACGGAATTAAACCTAGGTTCCATAACGTAAGCAAAATGAAAAATGAGGAACTGCTTATCAAATTCAAATATCGAGACTATGCAGGATGTTTTTCAAACTTTCGAGGGACTAAAAAGTAATTTTTCGTTAAGTCAATCATGTTTTCCCTTAAAATAGCTTTTTTAAAATGTTAAATAATGATAATTTATACATAATATCAAAGTAGATATATAATACGCTCCCAAATGATTCAAAAAATAAATTTAAATATGTTTTATTATATTTAAAATTTTATTATATTAAATATATAATTAATAATTAAAAATATTTAACTATACTTATTTATTTGTGTAATAAATATTTGTGAAACTTTTCAAAACGAAAGTATATACATAATTTCCAATTTCTATTATAGACTCTTTTTGAGAAAGGCGTGATGTGCAGACCCGGGGACGAACAGCGTGGGGGCGGCGACTCACCGAACGCTGCCTCACTCGCTGCGAGATGGAGATTGAACTCGGGGAGATGCGCTCGACACTTCCGAAGTGAGCACCTCCTGAGGCACGTCTGACCCGATAGGCCAGAATGGTCGTTGGCTATTATAAATTATTATTTACTTATAACAATAAAATTTATATTTTATATCAATATACAATATTAACTCAATCCTTCCAAAATATAAAAACTTTCATATGGAGGGGATTGGCCTAATAATAATAATAACAGTGTCATTGTTTGGCGCAACATGTGCCAACGTTTCCAATCTATAAATAAACTGAACCAGCTAGCCATTTAAACCATACAAATTATAGTGTGTGTCACAGAGAGAGAGAGAGAGAGAGAGAGAGAGAGCTCCATTAGTGTGTTCAGCAACAATGGCTGGTGGCTTGTTGCTCATTATCCTCCCAACCCTTATCTTCATCATAGCACTCAAACTCATAACAACTATCTCCAAACCGACCAAGAACACCGCCACCACCACCACCAACCTCCCTCCTGGCCCAACCTTCATCTCCATCATCGGCAACCTCCTCCTTCTCCGCAAGAACCTCTTGCACATCAAACCCATGCTCCACAGCCTCCGCGCCAAGTACAGTCCTATTTTCTCCCTTCCCCTTACCTCTCACCCATCCATATTAATCTCTGACCATACCCTAATCCACGAAGCACTAATCCAAAAAGGTGCTGTCTTCGCCGACCGCCCTCCTGGCCTTATGACCAACAACCAGCTCAGGGTCCTCTCTAGGGCCACCTTCGCCGCAACATCTTCTCTGAGATCCTCCATCCTTGTCGCATCAAGCTTTTCTCCTCAACTCGCCGCCGCTGCCTCGACATCCTCCTCCATGATCTCCAATCTCAGTCCTCTCGCTCTAGCACAGGCACCGTCGTTGCTATAGAGAGCTTCTTATACTCTATGTTCTGTTTGGCGAGCTTCATGTGCTTCGGTGAGGATGTTGATGAGAAAATCATTAGAGAGATTGAATCCATACAGAGGAATTTCCTCGACGCCTTCCACAATGCCGCCTTCTATGGCCTCTTCCCGAGGATCTCCAATCTCTTTTTCCGCAACCAACCGAACTCCAAGCTTGTTGCCATCAGCCGTCGTCATGAGGAGATCCTCATCCCTTTGATCAGAGCCAGGAGGGTACTAAGAAATCAAACCAGTGTGGCTCATGATGTTGCAGTCCAAGCTGGAGATAAGGATCGTGAGAAGCGGCAGCAGCAAGCATCGGTAGCCAGGCGTAGTGGGAGGAAGAATCAAGGACTAATCGGCACCAAATTCAATGATTTTATTATGAAGAATTAGCAGCTAATGAAGGTTTTATTAGTATAATGAATGTTGTAATTTCGGAGAGTAGGGGATTACAAGGAGGTCATTTAGCATGTGAACATGTCCTGGCACAGCAACTGTTTGCTGAAATGCCAGCTAGAAGAATTGTTACATTTTTGGAGGATTCTCCTTGTTTTGATTTGCTTGTTTTGCTATATAGGAAGATGCAATGGGAATGACTGGATAGTTTTTGGCCAGAACAATTCCATTCTCTCTACTTCTTCACATTTTCCTCTTCTTTCTCCTCTTCCCTTCTTCCTTCTCAGTCTTCCTGTGTTCTGATTAAGTGTTGTGAGCTATCCCACCCCACCAAATATAGTAACCCGCATCACATGACCACGCCTATGTTGACTCCCTGTTCGAACTCCAACTCCCGGAAGAAAGTGATGATGATGAGAAGAAGAAGAATAGAGGCAACCGCAAGCTCATTGAAGACGAGATAGTGAGTCTCTGCTCCGAGTTCATCACCGCCGGCACGGAGACCACGGCGACTTCGCTGCAGTGGATCATGGCGAACCTAGTGATGCACCAGGAGATACAAGACAAGTTGTTTGATGAAATCCAAGGAGTGGTTGGGAGTGAGGAAGCGGAGGTAAAGGAGGAGGAGCTCCAAAGGATGCCTTATCTCAAGGCAGTGGTCCTGGAAGGGCTCAGAAGGCACCCGCCCGGCCACTTCTTGCTGCCACACATCGTCACCAAGGATGTGTTGCTGAATGGGTATGTCATACCGAAGGGCTCGGAGGTGAATTTCACGGTAGCTGACATTGGGACGGCTGACGACATCTGGGACAAGCCCATGGAGTTCATACCAGAGAGGTTTGTTATACATGCATACATATACACACACACACAAATATATATATATATATATATATATATATATATATATATATATATATATATATATATATATTCGGGGTACATAACTGTTTAAAAATTAGGTACATTTCAATCTAGGTATATTTGATTACAGATATTTGTTATATATATATATAGAGAAATTAACTTGGGATGTTCAACAAACGTCTTAAAAATAGTACTGTCTTAAAAACAAACATCTTAAAAATAGTACGTCTTAAAAACAGTACGTGCATAGATGAGTGATCCTCTCTCTCTTTCGTTCTCTCTGTATATATATTAATACATGCTTTCGTAGTATGTACTTAGTTTAAAATTTGGAGATGTTTAATAATAACTGTTAAATCATAATTTAATTATATTTTTCATAAGGGTGATATGCAAATAATACTGTTAAGTATTATGATATACTAATTAATGTTAGGTACTATGCATAAATGGACAGTTACTGTTAGATACAAATCTATTGGCCACCATCAGATCTAGAGATGTCCTTAGTAGACAAGCACATACTTATATTGTTATGTGTTAAGCCTATGTATATGTCAAATTAGTTTTTTTTTTTTTAACTCTTTTTAGTATCTTAAATAATTATATCATGGCAAATGTGAAATATATCACTCTACCACCGGCGCAGGTCTTCCTGTCTTATTATTGGACTACATGAACATTGTGGTGCCATCATAACAATGAAATTGAATAAGCGACGAGAAAATTTTCATTTAGATATACAAAATTGATTTTAAAAATTTTACTAACATAAAAGAAGATTGTAGTTTCACACATGGTTTTTTATTTTTAGGTTCATGGAGGGAGGAGAAGGGGAAGGAGTGAATATAACTGGAAAGTGGGAGACCAAGATGATGCCATTTAGGATTGGAAGAAGGATTTGTCCTGGAGCAGGGCTTGGTTTACTTCATTTAAAGTATTTTGTGGCTAATTTGATTAAAAAATTTAAATGGAGGAATGTGGATGGAGAAAAAATTAATCTTTCGGAAAAAATGGAATTTACTGTGGCTATGGAAAAGCCTTTACATGCTAGAATCTCAATTAGGATGGAAGTGTAATGTATTAATGAAGGAATTTTGTATTATATCTATTTGAACTAGTATCATGGAATTAAAATTTAGATATTTAAATGCACAAAGATGTGTATGACCTTGATACTCAAGGGCCAAATCCAGCAACAAACATCTTTTTATTTTTTTATTTTTTATATTGTACTTGAGAAGTTTTGAGCTGGGGAAATCACCGAAACATAAGCTAGTGAAAACCACTAGTTTATATTTTTTTGGTTCTTTTATTTACTTTGTTTATATACATGTTTTCTTCCTTTAATAAATTCATAATTTATTCATTTTATTAAAAAATAAAAATATAAAAAATGCATTTACCACTTTAACTTCTGAGATGACAGACTTGTAACATTATCAATATGAAATATTGATATAATATTATATATCAATATTATATATAGATA
This sequence comes from Dioscorea cayenensis subsp. rotundata, assembly GCF_009730915.1. Lineage (NCBI taxonomy): Eukaryota > Viridiplantae > Streptophyta > Magnoliopsida > Dioscoreales > Dioscoreaceae > Dioscorea > Dioscorea cayenensis. Next base: position 29,883,989 of record NC_052479.1, on the reverse strand, counting down.
TATAATATTTAAATAAATAGTTCAATTTTATTAAAAGGTTTGGCAGGTAATCTCTGGTGTTTGGTTGGGTTCCCAGAAATCATTAGTAATTACATTTTTTATAATAGATGGCAATTATTTTAAAATGAAATTTATTTAAGAGCGTCTTAGAATACCATACTTTATATAGATGTATAATACCTAAATTGGTCTCTCTACTTTTCTCTCTCTTTTTTTTTAATCCCTCTACTCAGAAATGCTCCCAACCAATCCTTTAACTCTTAAAAATGGACCCACTTAGTGTTTGGTTGTCAGGAGTGGATTGGGGGAGGAGTGGAATAGGAGTGAGATGAGAGGGAATGGAGTAGGAGTGAGAATGAAGAATGTGTTTGATTGATAAGGATTGGAGAGTGTAATTTATTGGGAATGGGAAAAGTAAAGAAGGTAAATATGATAAGATGACATTTATGCCCTTTATACAAATAAATATTATGTAAATTAAAAAAAAAATAATTAATTATTACAAATAAATATTTCAAATTTTTTGTTAATATCATTAGTAATTAATTAACTATAATAAATAACTATATCAAATTGATAATTAATTATATTTTTTAAAATAATTAATTACTAATTAATTAGCTATAATAAATAATTAATTAATGAAGAAATATAATTAATTATTATCAATAAATATTTAACTATAATTATTAGTTATTATTATTTCATTTTAATTATTATTAAATTATCAACTTAATTATTATATTTAATTAAATTATTATTATTTAACTAATAATTATTGTTAAAATTAATTAATTAATTATTATTTAAATTAAATTATTATTTTAATTATTAAATAAAAAGGGCAAATTGTTTATTCTCCCCAAGGAGTGAGGGAAGAGTGGAGCAATCCCCCCATTTTGGGGGGATTGCTCACTCCTCAGTCACTCCTCATCCACTCCTCTCTCACTCACATTCATGACCATCCAAACAAAGACTTGGATTCACTCCCCTCCCACTCCCACTGCAATCATGTGAACCAAACACTCCCTTAGTCCCTCTACGCTTGAAAATGACCCAATCAGTCTCTCTATTTTTAAGAATATAAAGACTAGTTGGGAAGAGACTAAGAGCAGAAAGACTCTATGGGCCCATTTTCAAAAGTAAAGGGACTCGTTGGGAGCATTTATGAGTAAAAGGACTAAAAGAGAAGAGAGAGAAAAATAAAGGGGCCAATTCGAGTATTATATCAAACTTATGCATAATACCAATGAATTTGTTTGTTGATAAAAGAATTTGATTTAAACACAAAAACTTAAGAACCACCATCAAATCAAATGAAAAACCTAGTCCAACACTCTTTCCCACAAGGTTTTGTTCAATAAAAAAATGTATATATACTGAGAGAAGGGAAAAAATAAGATAGCATAAGATAATAGGGGTGACTAAGATAGCATAAAATAATATCTTAATATAAAATAATATTTAACTATAGAAACAATTATAAGGGGAAAAAGAAGAAAAAAATAAGAAGGTGAAATTCACATTATTCATTTTATTTATTCTATGACTAGCTTTCATGACCTGCATGATGGAACTGTGAAAGCTTCTATGACTAGCTTTCATGACCTGCATGATGGAACTAGGAAAGCTTTTTTATTTGCATGAAATTTTAACTTAAGATGTCACTTGATTAATGCAAATATAAATTAATTAAGTTCAAAGAATTTTATTATTACAATTAATGTGAACAAATAGTCACTATTTAGGGTAATGGATTATTACAATGAATGGTGAATGGGCAGATTGAAGGTTGAATCTTTCGATCAGTAAATTGTTGCAACGTTCTGCACATACTATAGACTATTGTATAAACATTATAACATTATTGTTTATTCACTGTTCACAGTCCCCCTATGGGAATATAAACTTTGATGGATGAGTTGATATCACTTCGTGCAAAGGTAAGTGTTCTTGAAGGGAAGGAAGATGCAGTTAAGAGGAATGAGGAGCAACCCTCACTAGAACTTATGGATGATATTGGTCATTCAATTGATCCACCCTATGACAATCCCTCTGCACTCCTAGCAAAAAAGTTTAAGAAAGTGGCGTCCAAGCCACAGTAGTGAAACCCTCATTGGCTAAGGTATCCCGAAGGGTCCCGATGATGAGAAGCCAATTACGAGCGTTGCAAGGGTAGCGAAATCCTCTTGCCTAGCACTTGCTCCACCAACCAAAAATGTCAACACTAGGAAAAGAAAGAAAATGATTGTGCCAACTACATCACAGATGAGTGTTGTCGATGAGCAAATAATTAAGGTTATTGACAATACAATAGAGTCCTTATCCTTAACCCAAATGAAAAATGAGGAAAAATTATATATCTACAAAAGAAAGAGAGAAGGAAGCATGCCCTGCAGAGGAAATGCAAGTCAACCCCATCAGTTAAGAAGACACAAGATTACATGTATGCCATGAAAAAGTAAAGTAACCTCCAAAAGATTTTATCCCAAAAAAAAATGACCCACAGGTTTTGGTCGTCTGAAAAAGTTACAGCAAATAGCTTTGAGTGTGTTCCTCAACACCAGAATAGACGAGTAAGTACCTCACAAATATTTTGCGTCATGGGTTTCTATTTGAATATTACATACAATGAACAACTTCATGTTGTGTTAGTTTAGACCAAATGACTATGATTCAGATTTCAATTTCACACTGTGCTGGTTGAATTTTAGGTTAAATGTTTACCATTATAGTAAATTAACCGAGTTTTAGGGTTTGCGCGCCAGTTTCAATTTGTGCATGTTAGTATTACAACTAACAATATAGATATTGTTGCAATTGTTTATTATTATTGTTAAGTGTTTATAATTATAATATGATGTTAATAAGTTTCTTTCATATGGTACCAAGAATATTGTATGGACACTACAACAAATTTGATGATTAATGGCGCACCATTTAGTGTCACAAAATGAGAAATTCTCGTCATGTATAATATTTGATGACATTAAACACCCCGTCACAGCGATCGTCACCTTTGCACCGTAGCTAAAGATATACTATGACGATATGCACATTGTCGTCACCAAATGCTAAAATTTACGTGACGACATATACAAATGTCACACTATAGCTATGTTTTTGTGACATTTATTTTTTTCATAAAACATATTATAAGGTGTCACAAAAAATCATCGATCGTCATAAAATATGAGTTGAACATTCAACTATTAATGACAAAATTTATCTTGTCACACTAATAGATGACATATATTTCGTCACATATTATTAAATAAATAACGTGACAAGTTGTCATGAATTGTCACACAATATGAGAAAATATTCAACAATTCATGACGGAAAGATGACTGCCACCCAAATTGGTGACATAAATTTTTTGTCACCGATTATTTAAAAATAATGTCACTAGATAACTTATATCGTCAAGAAATACGAGGTAAATGTGCATCTATTTATGACAAAAACATGAACGTCACATGAAAAGGTCGCGTAATTTTTAGCCACTGATTTTCAGAAAATAATGTCATAAAATATATTCTAAATGTTAAATTGATCGTAACATTAGTATATTCGTCACTCAAATAGGTGGCATTTATAGACTCACCAAATATTTATTAATATTTAACATTTCGTGATGTTTGCTAAATGAAAATATGACATAATTATTTTGTGACCCATTTACCATTCGTCATGAATATTTTAATATCATTTTTTCATCACGTCATTTGTTAAAATATATAATATTTTATATCATAATATAAAAGAACACATAATAAAATGAATTCAATACAATTTCCACACTTAGATTTCAAACATAAAGTATCTAAATGGGAAAGTGATCCTGAAAAATATAAAATATCCTTACATCTTGATAAATTCAAATTTTTCCCCCAAAAAAAAAAACCCAAGCTAGTTGACGTGTTGCAGCTTATTCGCTATCTTTCAATCTGATTGTTCTTATGCCAAAAAAATTCAGTTGATGAAGATCCCGACCACTTGAAAGCTGTAATAAATATTCAATAAAAAAATAAATAAATAATTGATAAAAAAAGTAAAAAGAAATGTTGTGATAAGTAAATTTAAAAATGACTTTTGCAAGGTAAAAATAAAACTAAAAACATACTATTACCCAAAAAAATTATGGCATAGGCATGTGTATTTCATAATCAACCATAGCTTGGGTCATTATTTACATTCAAATAACTAATTTAATAAAAATAATAAAAGTAAAATCATATATATCCAAAACAGGAGAAGCTTTTTAGTCAATTGATTCAATAATAAAAATAAAAGCAATCGTGATTAAAAAAACAAAAAAATTAAATTCACCTAAAACACGTAATAAATATTTTTTCTAAATCAAAATGATATATTTTATACATACCTTGTCTTCTTTGTGTGAAGAAGCCTATTGGTTGTCTTAGAAGAAATTTATATATTATTTCTCACTCAGATAGGAAATCAAGAAGATGAACAATGGAGACAAAGGTTTTCTTTAATGAGTTGTGAGAAGATTTGGTGAAATTTGGAAGAGAGAGTGATTGCTCCTAATTGGTACAAATTTTGAAAGACTATTTTTTGGTGGGGAGTGAAGAAAATAGTAAAATTAAGTAGAGATTTGAAGAGATTTGGTGAAAGTTGGAGGAGCCAAAAAAGGTAAATTTTAATTGATACAAATTTTTGGGATCTTAATTGTACTTAATTTTAGCTACCGCTTTTTGGCAAGAAGGGAGAAAATATGCATTTTAATCAATCTTTTGAACATTGGGGTTAACAAATTTATACTTTGCTAAAATTTAAATTTCAAAGTTTATATATTACTTATTCTTGGATCTACAATGTTGGTTATTAGTTTAACATTATTTATCTTAATTTATATATTATAATAAATAAGTTATATCTAACAAAGTAATTTATACAAGATAATGGGTTAAATGATTTACATAAGTTAGTGAGTTAATTAATTAATTAATTTATCCAAATTGTTTTTCATTAACATCCTATTATATTTATAATTTGTAAGATAAATTATTATATTTTTATAATTGTCATATTAAATGATTTAGATTATTTATAGCATTTGATTGTTTTAAATTAACTATAAATTTTAATATAAATCTCAAATTAAATTTTATAACATTATTATAATTTAATCATATTCCACTAAACATACAAATATAAAACAAAATAAAAATAAATATAATGAGAAAAATTTCAAGTATTATTTTTTTAAGTATTATTTCCCGAGATTTTCAAACTCGGACCAAACTTGTTAGTCTAACCTTGTTGACTTGTAATTGATTTTAAGACCGATCTTGTTCGACTAGAAAACCTGATTTTGAATAACCCTAGAGCGAATCGTTGACCTAAGCAGTTGGGCTGGTGAATCAGTGACTTGGTTGAATTTTTTAGGGAGACTCAAATATCAACAAATATTTTCCTAAAAATATAATTTTTAATATTTTATATACTAATTTGCAAAATATAAAATGTTTTGAGATAATATATGTTTGTAAATATTTTTTTTTCTAAAAATAAAATTTTTTATACTACAAAAGTGAATTTGCAAAAAACATAAAATAAAAGGATGTAATAATATATTTTCCAAAATATTTTTGTTAAAATATAAAATTTTAAATTATATGCATTAATTTATAAAAAAACATTTAACATTTTTTCGATAAATTGAGGGTGTTGTAGCCTCAGTGAACCTTGACTTTTTAGGGGAAAAAGAGGGGAAGGAGATGGGGAAAGTGGAACACCCACCTCGTGAGATAATGGGTTGCTCAGACACACTCTTGACCCCTCTTTCCACCTTTGCCAAAACCATACAAAAATTCACGTGCTCCGGTCAATGTGACCTGCATCCACATGTAGAGGGACAAATTTACTTTATTCTTTCTTGAGAAAAACTGATGCAACAAGTACAAAAGCTCTTAAAGACAAAATAAATAATACAACCCCCCAAGAAATTTGGTTTGGATTGCTTTAAATAATAAATAAAAAAAGGGTTAATTTGTACCCACCCTTTAATTTTTTTCTTCATCGTTCTCCTAAAATTTTGATTCAAAGCAAAGCACGAAGAAATAATTCAAGGTATCTCAACAATAAATTCTCACATTAGAATAAAAATGATATCTCATTTGTGAGGAAAACTTTATGTCATGCACAAATTAAACAAATGTGACATTTTGTAATTCCTTCCACTAATGCTATATATATATATATATATATATATATATATATATAGGTGACACAATGAGACTATCACAAATACTTATATTTTAGTGACATACATACATGTCACTGAAAATAATTAAAACATACATGACAAAAATCAAATGGTCACAAATAATGTACAATGGTATTAGTGACATAATGTCAAAAATTGTTTTAAAAAAATTACGTTATATAATCATCACAAAAAATGCAAAACATTGATGACAAAATGAGAGCGTTACCAAATATTATTAGTGTCACTAAAAATATTTCCCTCCATCTCCAGTTGAAGGGAAAATTTGGCGCCACACATTGTGTGACTCTTCTATGTGACATTAACAAGCATTGTCATGTACAATATTCAGTTTGTGAAATTGAGTGACGATATTTGATTTTTGTCACATTATATGCTCTTTTAGTGACATATGAAAAATATGTCATATAGAAAATCGCCACTAATCATCAAATTTGTTGTAGTGGGAGTAGTGTATGGGGTTACACGACCCGATCTCATCTACATGCTTTATTTGATGGTAAACTTATAGTGTTGGATTCTGTCATGGATGTTTTTCATCCTCATGTTACTTGATTCTTTGAAGAAATTTCCCCACGAGTTCAAAAAGACACGCCACAATATGAAGGCGTATGGCACTTGCTCTGTCATAGTAGGGAGCATTCGAGTTGATGGGATCGGATAAAATGATCTGCCAGACTCTAGAAGATTATTAGAGAGTGGAACTTGTTCTCATACCGATTGATTTGAACAAACATTATCATCTTCTTTTTCCTTAACAAAGACAATAAGGAATATTTTTCATTATTCATTTGTTGGTAGTCCAGTTTTATGATCAAGCGACCAAAATGCTATAGTAACATTGGACGCACATTACCAAACACATTTTGACTTTGTGCTAATTTTTTATAACTCTGTTTTTGTGTTTTGCGGCGTTCCTTGTTTGAAGATCGCTTGTAGAAAAAATCCAATATCAGCGAGACGGCGTCATATACACTTAGTCATGTTCGTGAATGTCTACAACAAAGGGAGGACAGTGTCTCTTGTCTAGTATACCTGATGTGTTTCATGGAACAGCTTCTGCATGACGAGGAACTCAGTGTTCCCCACTCAGATGTTGAACATTCGTGACTAGAGTACGCTACACGCATCTTGTCCGATGGTATCACACAAAACACACCCCAACTTGGCGACACCATACTGGTAGCGAGTAAAGTTTTAATAGTTAACGATGCCCAACAACAAGATTACAAGTTAGTATTGTCTACAGAAGCGTTAGAGGCAACTATAGAAGCTGAACAAAAAATTTAGGATGATCTACCACAAAGCCACCAAGAAAGTGATCCGCAACCAACCACTGCGCCACCCATCTCGGAAAGTAATGAGGAGGCATAGTTAAACAGTGACTCTGCTAAATCTTCAAATGCCTAACATTAACTGAATGTCTTCTGTTTGAATATTAACTTGACTAAGAATAGCCATTACCGTACTGTCTTACTTACTTATGCTTTACAACTTAACAATAACAATGGTTATTGTCTAGTACTATTTATATATGCCATATTATCTCTACCTAATCACCTCATACATCACCTTCATTTTTTGCTGACCAATAAAGCTATTTCCATTTTACGTTTACTAATTCATGTTTAGTTACTGTGTTTATTGTGTACAAATTTGGTATAATCACCAAAATAGTCCCTGTACTTTTCTCTCTCTTCCCTTTTGGTCCCTCTACTCAGAAATGCTCCCGAGTAGTCCCTTTACTTTTGTAAATGTGCCACATAGGTAAAAATGCTCCCAACCAGTCCCTCTACTTTTAAAAATGTCCCAATTAGTCCCTCTAGTTGGGCCATTTTTAAAAGTAGACGGACTGGTTGGGAGCATTTTTAACTAAGTGGTCACATTTTCAAAAGTAGAGGGACTAGTCGGGACCATTTCTGAGTAGAGGGACTAAAAGGGAAGAGAGAGAAAAGTAAAAGGACCAACTAGGGTATTATACCTACAAATTTAATATGGTGCTCTTTCTTGTATGTTACTATTTACATATGTAATTTTTTATTTACTTCCACACATATCACTTTATTTTCATTATTTGCTAACCAATAAAGCTATTTGCACTTTAAAATGTGACATTCATGCTCAGTAACTGTGTTTATTGTGTACGAATTTTCATTGTTAGTTGTTATTGTCTGTTAATGTTCATGTATGCCATTTTCTGTTCATCTGTGCACGTTCAACTTCAGTTTTATTATTTTCAGAACATTTCAGCTATTTCATCTTTACGATTACACAATCATGCTTGATATTCAAAACATGTTACCCTCATTCATTGTTCAACAAAAACATGCACTCCACCGAGTAGTTAGTCTGTGATTACTTCATTATATGTTGCCCTATTATGTCCGATTGAGTGATAACAACTACAATGTAATTCACACACATGCCATGCTTATGACTCAATCTGCCTTCGCCTCGGACGACTAGGCCTTTTCTTTGAGATAGGCGATTGAATATGGAGCTGGCAAGAGTCATTCAATGGTTTATCATGATTTGGTACAAGGAATATTAATTCTTTGTATGTCAACTTGTGTGATTCGATAGTGTGGTATGGCTCAATGAAGTGATGGCCATTTGCATTGGTTTTCACAATCGCCAAACAAGCATGCTTACATGGTATTCCGTACACCTGCTAGAGGTGACAAAAGCATGTTTGATCACGCAAATTAATGGAATTACTCTGGTGGTCAACAACCTTGAAGTGTTCTCCATCTGAATAACCTATCATTAAACACCTGTTTTCTTCGACTATCGCTTCAATCTTCTTGTGTATCATAGGGCAAATATGAGATTCCCATTTGAGGCAACACGTACGTTGGTTTTACATCATGTTCATCATCTTGAACCTACAATCATGAAGTGAGGTTGCATCGATTACATGTGGAGCATACCATTATGTTGTTAAAAAGAAAAGGAACTAGAGGTAATAGGTGCAAGTGCAAATTGTAGAACAAATTACCTAAATTCCAAACACCAAGTACTAATACTAAATAGGAACATGATAACCAAAAGGGAAATATAAAATACAAAACATAAACATATAATACTAAATAGGTTAAGCGATATCAGAACATGAAAGGACAATATTAAAAGCAAAAGGTTGAAAAATATGAATACGGGAAAGTATGTAACAAGTTTGCATTCTCTTTGAAGACATCTGAAATAAATTATGTAACAAGTTTGCATTATCTATGACGTTGGAGTACATTTCACCCCACCGCTGGCCTCTAAATAAGTAATTGCACCAATGTGGCATGTCCGATTTTTGGAACATCCAATGGTGTGCTTGGTCTGATGTGGCCAATAGGGAACTTACAGCTTCATCATATTTCGAAGATGTTCAGGCATATGCAATCTTCATAATCAAACTCCAGCGCTCATCTTTTAATGACTTTCCTAGCTGGCCATTTGATTTAAGGAAATTTGCTTGTAGATGTCCCAAGCAATAACTATGCGGAGTGGAAGGAAAAACCTTTGATATAGCATTCACAAATCTTTTCAACTGATCAAAGATGAATGTGATGATCTTGTCATAGTCGTCATCACCGTATGTTGCATCACGCAAAGTTGTTGTAAACTACTTCCAATTGTCGTCGGTTTCATTATCCACAATAGTAAACACTAAATGGAAAAATCCTTCATTGCCATCTTTGGCTATTACACCCAAAAGGATACCGCCATGTTTACCTAGCAAGTGAGTTCCATCTAGAAAGAGCGTAGGTCTATAACCCAGCTTGAAACCATCAAGAGAAGCATGAAAACAAAACAAAAAAAACCCACGCTTAAATCGTTCTCCATCGGTGTCGATAATAATGATGCTACTTGCGTTAGTTTCAAAAACTTTGGCTGTATACCATATCAACAGATCATAGCTTACCATATCACATCCATGAAGACCGTTTGCCAACTCTTTACCCATACAGGCTTGTTTGTACGGCAAACGAATTCTGTGGTCACGTAATATATCTCGTTGTATATCCACTGCTTGGTATGGAACCCGATCCTGTAATTTCATTATTACCTTCCTACTGACCCATTTCTTTGATGTTCTTGGTTGAGATGTTGTGTTGATGTCCCTGTCGTATGTGTTTTCCAGTTGTGCTGTTTTGATTCTAAATGTAGGGAGGTTTCCGTCTCTTGAGGCATGAACACGCCAATGAAAATCTTCAACAACACATGTCACAGTTACTCTATCTCTGTTGTTTTTTATAAACCGAAAGTTGAAATTACGTTTGATGGTCAAGTCACATAATGCACCCTTGAAGTCGTTCGCATTTTTAAAATGATAACCAATCATAGTAAACTCAGTTTCTGAATCTCTTAATGGATTAGGTATTGTTAGAGGTCTTCCATGTAACATTGGCGGCATTATTGGCAGTAGCATTGACAATGGTTCCTTTGGTATAATGAAATAAGTAAACTGTTAGTATAATAAATAAATAGAAAAACTTTAAAATTGAATACTTACTAGTAAAAGCTAAACAAAATGCAAAAATCTAAACTGTGGAACTGAAAAATAACGACAAACAAATGTGAATAGATACGAAAACGTTTTAATGAGCAAAAAAACAACATAATGGTCACCGTATCACATGTGTACACCATCAACATTGAATAGCAAGGCAACAACTATCGCGTATTCAGAGATATAAAAAAAATGAAAGAATAAAAGGCATATGATATTTACGGTGGTGTCGATGACCCAGGGTTGCCTTCTGTGTTACTATTTATTGTCTCTAGCAACATATCCACCACATTTATTTTGAATAAACGATGAGTGTTGCACATTGTTTGGAAGCTATCTTCTGAACTAATGGAAGCCATTATCTTCTGCTCATCTGGAATTACATACTTAACTCTAACTGAAGAAGCTTCAAGGTGCCAATATGCACATATTTCTTCCAATAATGATCCCCATCCAGTCAAGGTAGTTAAATCTAACACACAACCCTCTCCCTTATATTTCATGACAGTGTAAAACATGTCCATTGCGGCCCTGCAACAACAAAAACAAACCGTTTGCATAGAAATGGACAACTTGTGAACATGGTGGTTAATAAAAATAAGATAATATGAACAAAATCACAAGATGAGATCATTGACATACGGTTTTCTCAAGACAAGATCCTTGCAACTGGGGTAACATTGCACTAGAAAGCTTTTCTGGATAGGGGAGATGGAGATGAGGAACCAAGAGAGAAATTCTTCTTCACATACTATGACAAAGAGGATCAAGAATGGAAACAATATGCAAAAGAACACTAGCTTCTCCACCAAGACACCAGTAGAAGAAGAATGAAACTTCAAAAGCAAGTTTGCAGTACAATGATCATACCATGATGTGACTTGGCGCCATTATTCCCTCCCAAATTGCTGAAGGGTGGTTTTGGGATTAAACAAGATGATCACGGCTTTGGGTGACGGAAGTGACTACATGGTATTAAAAATCTAAAGGAAGGACTAGACATGTTATTATTTTTACCGAAGGACCTAGCGGGAAGTTAAAAATGCGAGAACTTAGAAATAATTTTTCCCTTTTCTTTATCAACCATATAAAAGAAGCTTTAACCGGTCCATTATACAGCTAATGAAAGCTAGGCACAGAGTTTAAAAAACAAAAGGAAATTGTGAATTCCACCTTATTTTTTCTTCTATTTCCCTTCTAATTATTAATTTCTATTGTTAAGTACTATTAATTTATATTAAGATCTTATTTTATGCCTATATATCATAGTAAACCTTTAAATACTATTTGATTATGTCTAATAATCAAAAGTTGCTCGAATTTGAAACAATATTCTCGACACATTATCAACCTCACCAAATACTTAATCGTAATGGCTGAGCTTTTAATTTGGTTATCCTTTTAAGTTCAAACTGGGGCACCTAGAAGTTACTCATTTGAGATATTATCTCAAACACTTATTGGATGAGGTAATCACATTTTCAATTAATTTCTTCTCCTACCTCTCACTTTTAATTAAAATTAATCATACATTTTTGGATCATTTGCAACCTAGAACTAAAAACTTAAATTTTTATGCAATTCTCCTGGTGTCAGTGGGATAGAGCTTTTCCCAAGTGAGGACATGATCAAAGACACCCTCACCCTCATGTTTATAGAAGTGTCATGAATTGGATATCCTCGTACGCAATTATTTTTTTGGAAGCCGTGCTATGTTCCCTATCTCTTTTACCAATCAATGATGATTTTGCGTTTGTGGCTTAAACTATTTCGTACGCATTATATGCAGTGGGCGTTCACAACAGACATAGTGCAAGATGCTAGTTGTCTGTCTCCGGATCAGTCCTTGACAGATGTCGACCACGTCTATGGCTTTTCCCCATTTGTTTTATTCACTTCATGTGTGATTTATTTATTTATTTATTTATTTATTTATTTTGTGGTTCCCATGAAAGATGATGACCATGTTTATGTTGTTCTTTTAAGTGGCTCATAAATTTTCACATATAAAATTAGTTTCCACATGGATTTTTTCAAATGGTCCCACAAGAGTGTCTTGTGGTTCTAGTTTTACTTGCTATATATCCAATTTCAACATCATCTTCATCCATCAATTGAATTTGTGGTCCTCATCGTCTACATTTCTAATTAACAATAATTTATCAAACCCATGGTTGCCAAATAAAAGAAGCTAATGAAAGCTAGTCGCAGAGTTTAAAAGGAAATTGTGCATTCCACCTTCTTATTTATTCTTCTATTTCCCTTATAATTATTAATTTCCATTGTTAATTAAGTACTATTAATTTATATTAAGATCTTATTTTATGCCTATATTTCAGTGTAAATCTTTAAATGCTACTTGATTATGTCTAATAATTAAAGTTGCTCGAATTTGAAACCATCTTAGCCACATTTCAACCTCACAAAAGACTTAATTGTAATGACTGAGATTTGGTTGTCTTGGAAGTACAATCTGGGCACCTAGAAGTTCCTCATTTGAGATATTATCTCAAACATCTGATCAGTGGCGGATCCAGAAATTTGATACAGCCCGGGTTTAAATAAAAATCAATCTTTATGATAAACACATTGTGTCCCAACTACGGTTTCACCTTGGGCTTCTCTTTCCTCAACTCAAACTTAAACCTTATGAGATGGAGTTCTTCAGGTTTTTCCTACTGTCCGACCTCGGGACTGCCGCTATCGCGATCCGATTGAGTGAAGTAACAACAAATTCAATTAATGTCTTCTCACACCTCTTTCATTTCTAATTAAAATTAATCATATATTTTTTCGGTGAACGCTAAGAGATTCTAAGAAGACTGTTAAACCCAAACTTTTTTTTTTTTTTATGAGAAGTGCGTGCACTTCTCCTGGTGTCAGTGGGATAGGGCTTTTCCCAACTGAGGACAAGATCTGAGACACCCTCAACCACATGCTGATAGAACTGTCATGAATTGGATATCCTCCTACGCAATTATTTTTTTTTGGGAAGCAGTGTCATGTTCGCTATCTCTTTAACACTGGAAGGTCATCTCAAACTTTGATATTTTGAGTTTGTGGCTTAAACTCATTCGTCTGCATTATATGCAGTGGAAGTTTGCAATAAACATAGGGAAAGATGCAAAGCTGTCTGCCTCCGGTTCATTTCATGTGTGATTTACTTATTTATTTATTTATTTATTTATTTATTTATTTTGTGGTTCCCATGAAAGATGATGACCATGTTTCTGTTGTTCTTCTTTTAAGTGGCTCATAATTTTTCACATATGAAATTAGAGTTTTTCAAATTGTCCCACAAGAGCGTCTTGTGGTTCACGTTTCACGCGCTATATATCCAACTTCAACATCATCATCCATCAATTGAATATTGTGGTCCTTGTTGTCTACATTTCTAATTAACGATAATCTATCAAACCCATGGTTTTCATTATTTTTCTTTTCATAATTAACTTGGCAAACACCTATTATTATTTTGAATTAAAATAGACAATTATGTACATTAACTAAAAATAAATATATATATATATATTGAAAAAAAAACTAGTGATTCAAGAACTAGTTTTATAAACGCGCAACATCAACAATCATAATGCTTTCCTAATTTATTTCCACTAGGAGAATGATTGAAAAATCAATATAACGTTGTTGCGGAACAAGTCATAATGGATTTGAATTGTATTTTAAGTAGTACTACATGTTACATTGATAAGTGCATAATTGAACATATTTTTATATTATTTTATACATTAATTAATTGGCATGTATTGTGATATTTATTTGGAGATAATGTTTAAAATGGTGTAAAAATTGATTCTAGGTCACGAGCAATGCATCATGAGTAGATAGGAGACAAAAGAAGAAATGTTGAACCTAAACATAGAAGAAGAAACTCTCAAAACATCAAGAACAAGGGTCAAACTAGGGCATAACACCTTACAGTACACGCTACGTGCTTATAAGCCTCAGTTAGGGAACCTTGCAGGCATGATTATACCAGTAAGTAGGAGCATAACCACCAAATGTGGAGGACTTACTAGCCGTACTTAGTCCTGTAAATCAGGGCATAAGGATCATCTAGAAGAGTTTATAGGGAGCACATACACCCATAATGGAAGTCATAAGCACCATCCAAAACAGTTTGTGATTCAACATTTATGCCCATAATCTGGATCAGAACACAAAAAAACATAAGACCTTACAGCATGTAAGCTTACAATTTTAAGATACCTGTAAGGCACATGATCCATCATCTCCAGCTCCTTACAGCCTTGTTCTTAAACCCGTAAATTATCCGTAAGGAGTTAGGTATAAAAGATTTTACTGAGGATTTTAGGGTTAGACTCTTGGCAGCCAAGCAAAGGGAAGAAAGGAGAAAGAATCTCAAACTTTTCTCCAACAATCCAATGACTTGGAGAGTCCCCTCCATAGCCTAAGACATCATTAGAATCGTCAAGGCGAGATCTCGCCGGTGAAGCTTGGAGAGAGTTTTTAATGTTTCATTTACTTACTTTGCATTGATTGGATTGCATGGTTGTTCTCTCTAATGGAGAACTAAACTTTTTGGTGTTTGGGCATAGATGGAACCTAAAATTTACTTTTTAATGGCATTAGTTGTAGACTTTGAATCATGTATCGATTGATCTATTGCAATACATTAATGTTGAATTCAATGGTGCGTTATTATTTTTCTTGAACTCTATTATAGCGAAAGCCATGAGTTCATGATTGATGTACATGTGTGATGAATCGAGAGATTCAGCTAGTATAGACATACCACAATTGAAGGGAATTATGAGTTTGCCTAAAAATAGGGCACTTTGTAATTGAGATCTCTCTACCCGTGATTCTTCCAAATGAGCAGACATAGGATTCCAATTATAATGTAATCATAGAAAGCAAGTATTAGGAAGAGATTCCAATGTAGCTTTGTATGGGATTAGGGTCAATAGCCGCGAGAGAAGGATTAACTACTCATTGAATCTATGTCCCTTCTAGATAGAGTTCACAGAGTGCAATGCAATCTTAGGATAGTCTATATCAACACCATATGTGACTAATTATTATTCACCTTGAGAAAGGGGACAATATGACTTATGAACTCGCTCGGTTCAACTGTATTTTAAAATCTTGTTCAAGCTTGTCCTAGGCTCAACTAAACCCTAGGAGAAGTCTATGCCCAACACTTTTTTTACATGTTGTATTTGCCACGATTTTACTTCTATTGTAGTTTTTAGTTTCTGTTTTAGATTTTACACTCTCAATTGCATTTAGGCCAATTGACAGCTTGGGAATCAATACTAGCACTCTCTAGTTCCTCATGAATCGATAACCCTATTTTTCAATACACTATATTACTTGATCAACACATGCATTTGCATTTCATATGTGACATTAGTCCCTATCATACATGCTCTGTGTTGTTTTTTTTTTTTCTTTTTTATGTCAGTAAATTATTGGTTAATTAAATCTTAGTTACTCACTTTTTAGTTCATGTTTTTTTCATAAACATTTTTTTTTATTCCTTGCATGCAATTTTTTAATCATAAAATGTCAAATAATAATAACAATATTGAATTCAGGATTTAAATTAACAAATTGTTGAATTTGATCTTTAACTTTTGAAAATGTTCAATATAGTTATAATTTGATGGACGATCTAATCCAATTATATTCTATGTATTAAATTAATTTATCTTATTTTGTTACATTCATATTTTTAAATTACTTTAAAAATTAAAAAAATTCAAATTGTCAAACAAATAATAAATTAAATAATTATAATTTAACATTTTAAAAATATAAAGAGCAAAAATATGATCCATGGCATATTAAAAGTTGAATGATAAGCATTTAGGACTAAAATTTAAAAAGGAATTAATTAAAAAAACAACAACAAAAAAAATCTAATTATTAATCACTCATCAAAAAATTCTAATAAGCATTTAGCTCTTCTTTCTTTCTTTTCTTCATATCTAAGTTCAAGATGATTTCAACTATTTACCAAATTAATCTTTGGGCTTAGACATGCTAATACCTCAACTAGCTACTATAAATACAAACCCTCATTTCTAGTCTTCCTACAATATTGACTCCAAATACTTTCATATATATATATATACATCACTCTCCTTGGAACCTCCAGTTGCAATCATCAATGGCAGTCACATTTTCCTTAGCCACTGCTGCCGGAGTTCTGACCGGAGGTTTCCTTATTATGGTGCTCGTAACTGCCACTTTCTTCTTCCTTCTCTTCCATTCACAAAATCCCAATGAGCATGGAAAAGATAGTGGTCGTGGTGGTAACGGCGGTGGTGGTAGTTTACCACCTGGTCCGGCCACCTTACCAATCGTTGGAAGCCTTCCGATGATGCTTTGGAGGAAGCCACATTTCAGGTGGGTCCTTCGAAAAGCCGAAGGCAAAGATATTACTTGCATTCGGCTAGGAAATGTTCATGTTATAGTAGTTAACTCACCGGAGCTTGCCAGAGAGTTTTTAAAGAAGAATGATGCCATCTTCGCCTCTCGGCCGAAAACAATGGCTACCGAATACTCTGGTAGGGGTTTCCTCTCCGTCGTCTTCACTCCATGGGGTGATCAATGGAAGAAGATGCGGCGCGTGATTGTCTCACACGTAGTCAACCATCAACAATTCCAAAAGATGTCGAAAATGCGTGTCGAAGAGGCTGATAACCTTGTTTGGTACATTCAACATCAAAGCAAAGCCGGAGAAGAGATTAATCTCCGAAAAAAACTCTTCGGTATCTTTTGAAATATATATATATGTATATATATATATTAATATATATATATTATACTTGATGTAGATTATGTGACTGATATTTTCACGTGATCATGATTACTTATTTCTATTTTTCTTCTTTTAGATATTATACTGGAAACATCATAAGGAGGATGCTATTTGGATGTCGGCATTTTGGAAAGGGAGCAAAAGACGGCATGCCGGGGCGGGAGAGGAGGAGTTGGAGCACATAGAGGCTGCATTCACTGCGCTCTCATTGATCTATGCACTTTGTGCATCAGATTTCATACCAAGTCTGAGAATTTTTGGACATTGATGGTCATGAAAAAAACAATGAAGAAAGCAATAAAATGTGATCAATAAATATCATGATCCTATTATTGAAAAGAGAGTGCAACAATGGAGGAGCAATGGTGGTGTTAATGGTGAGCCAGAGGACATTCTTGAGGTGTTCATCTCTCTCAAAGATGATGAAGGAAAGCCTCTCTTAAGGATTGAAGAAATTAAGGCTCAATCTACTGTGAGTCTCTATTTTCATACACACACATACATATATAACACGTACTCTAGGAGGTACGTCCACAGTGGCCATTAGATTACACTGTTTATTTATGCACGAGGTTTAACAAATAGTTATCAATATATATAATACAGTATCTAACAGTATTAAGTATTAACAATTTAATAGTATTGTAATTAACAGTAAATTTTTTACACCATCAAACTTATTTCATCATTAAATGGAAGAACAAAACTATGAAACTTATAAATGATAAATACTAACTCTAACCCTGAATACACACATTAATGAATAAATGCTGCACTTTGCATCGGATATATATATATATATATATACAGGCTAGTCGCCGTATTAAACCTATCCTTAAATTAAGGATCATCAAGGAGTACTTGTATGTAGGAGAGCACCACCTAAAATTTGGACTGAAAATGAGGTGACAACACCCACCGAGTTAGCTGACACGTCGAATCGAACCAACAATTTGTAACCAACCCGCACTATAGTGAGCCTAATTATGGGTCGGCTGCCTCTAAACCTGTTATTTGACGGGCTGAGCTAGCTGGTAACTTATAACTAACCCACACTGTAACATGCCTGATTACAGACTGGGTGTCTCTAAACCCATGACCCATCTCAATATGTTGCTCCCCATTTGCCACTAGTTCTAATGGATTAGTGACTACCCATAAGAATAAAAAACTTGCCACTAGAGCTATAATTCATTCTTAATGCATTAATGAAATATATATATATATATATAAATTTTCTTGAAAACAACTAAATCTAAGGGAATAAACTTTTACAAATATTTTTTTAAAAAAATAAAGAGGCCAAATAATAAATTAAAAAATTATATAAATTAATTTATAAAATATAAAATACCAAACAATAAATTTTTACGAATATTTTTTTTAAATAATTTTTCTACTAACTATCTTTTGGCCCATTAGCATCAGGTTTTTAAGCATGCACACTCCTAACTTCTCTTGAATAGGAGCGTTATTATTCAGTATATATATATATATATATATATATATATATATATATATATATATATATATATATATATATATATATATATATATATATATATCAATTTCTAGAAAATACATTATTAAAAGGAAAAAAAGGTTGGGGCAAAGGGTCGTAGCCCTCCTTCACCCTGGCTCCGCTTCTAAATATAAATATAAATTTCACTGTCTTCCAATAATACTTGGCACTATATTTTATAATTAGTTATAAAATAAGGAAATTTTGAAGTTGATCATTTCTTTTTCGATGACATTTTGATGAGCTCAATAATAAATATGAATAATAAGTGGATGATAATTTCAATTCAAAATAAGAAAACTACTTAATATTTAATTTCTCTCACATTCGAAAAAAATTGTTGATAACTTAATTCGATAGGTAACAAATTAAACGCAACTTTTCTTTCAAATGTTTTTAGTTATTATAAATTTTTTAAATTTTATGATTTTTTAGGATTCAAATTTTAAAAATTTGTCATGTGATTTCTTTATATTTATTTACATTTTACATTGATTTGCCATGCTATATTTTAATTTAATAATAAAATATCATTTAAAATAATAGTAGTAAAAAAACTTAAAAACCCGTCGGACTTAGCTCGTGCCCAAATGGCTCTAATTAAGGTGAGTCGGGCCAGGCCCGGTTCACTCTTAGGATGAACCGGACCGCAGGGACCGGGTCCGTCGCGTCCTCTCTATATAGCATGGGTTGGTTCCGGTCTAGCTGTGGGTGAGCCAGATCCGATGGGCTTGGTTAACCAATCCATGCCCCTCCCTACTTTTACGTGTGTATATATATGTACATATAATCAAAACTATAATCCTAAATTAAACACTATATATATATAGAATTAAAATATATCGATCCTAATAATCCTGAACTTAAAATAAGTCTATGTAGCACTGCATGGTTGTTCATGCAGGAGCTCATCTTTGAAGTGGTGGACAACCCGTCAAACACAGTGGAATGGGCAATGGCCGAGATGCTCAACCAACCAGACATTCTCCAGAAAGCCATCGATGAGCTTGACCGTGTCATCGGCCCTCACCGCCTTGTTGAAGAGTCTGACTTCCCCAACCTCCCTTACCTGAGGGCATGTGCTCGTGAAGCTCTTCGTCTCCACCCCATTGCAGCCTTCAACCTCCCCCACGTCTCCTCCATCGACAGCACTGTCGCAGGCTTCTTCATCCCCAAGGGCAGCCAAGTCCTAGTAAGCCGTGTCGGACTCGGCCGGAACCCTAAAGTTTGGGAAGATCCGATGAGGTTCAACCCAGACCGGCACCTTAATGAGAAAAATGTGGATTTGGCTGAGCCGAAGCTCCGGTTCATATCGTTCTCCATCGGCCGGAGAGGGTGCATGGGGGGACAGTTGGGGACCGCAATGACGTACATGTTGTTGGCTAGGGTTTTGCATTCGTTTACGTGGAGCTTGCCGGCCGGTGAAGAGTCTGTGAATCTCTCAGAGGAGGAAAGTAGTCTCTTTATTGCTAAACCTTTGCATGCACTTGCTAAGCCAAGGTTGGCTTTTTTAGAGCATTTATAAGTTATTACGTACGTCTATAAGCATGCTTCATGATCATATATATATATATATATGCATATGTTTGTATCTTTAAGTTATTCTCGTGCCATGTTTTTATGAACTATCTACTGGTGTGTTTGTTGGAGAAAGAATATTGAACTTATGGTATATAATATTTAAAAAGCTTTGTCATGATGCCTTAATTTTTTCAAATCTTTTATTTGTATGTAATACTATCTTTTTTAATTCATTATCTGTCTGTAACTTCATATAGAATATGTTGGGTGTATATATATATATATATATATATATATATATATATATATCTATATACGGGTTAATCTTCTACATATGCTCATATATAATAGTTCTTGTGAATGGGGTAGGTGCCACTTGCCACCAATAATTCATCCCATCAATCCCCCAATAATACGATCTCCACCAACCCTAACAATTACATCTTTGACTATTCTAATATTGGAGATAATTTTAATTTTTATGTATTATTGGAGATAATTTTAATTTTTATGTATATAAAAAATTTTAACCACAACATTTTTTATCTTTTAAATTTTTAACCGAATATTACCCATAATTTTTATCTGTTAGGATTAGTGAAAGTGGAAGTGAGAATAAAACTAGTTGTAAAAAATTTTATGAAATGATAAGGGTTTTAGTGTAAAATTGTTTTTAATTTTAAAAAAACTAATAGGACCCATCTCAGTTTTAAAAAAATAAATTTTAATATTAAAAAACTAGTGGGACCTGCCGATTTTTTAAAAAATAAAATTTTAATATTAAAAAACCAGTGGAACCCACAACTATTAAAAAAATTTAAAATTTAATATTAAAAAAATAAAAATGCCTAATTTGGTAAATAATTCTAAAAATACCTATTTTAGTAATTAATTTTAGAAAAACCATATTTAAAAAAAAAGCCTAAATCTAGTACTGATATTGATCATGATTAATAATTATAAATAGTAAAGTATTAATCTTTAAAAAATAAAGCCAATCAGCTTGATATAGAAAAATAAGAAAAAAATTAAATTATAAAAATACCAAAATAAAATTAAAACCATACCTCCCATTTTTTTTAAACTTGTATACACTTGAGGTTGATTAAAAAAAGATGAAAAATGTCAATTAAGTTTGATAGTAATTAAAAAAATAATAATATGAGAATTTTATAGAAAAAAGTTGTTTTATTAGAAAATTAATGTGCCATGTTAGTAGGATTACAAAATTACAATAAGCTGGCTTTCATTTCCTATATGGTTTTAAATTTAACTTTATCATAAATTAATTAAATAAAATATATTTTTTATTTTAGAAAATATAATACAGCCAAGAATAGCATTGTTTGGATAGAATGATAAAACATGTGATGAAATGAAAATTTTAATTATAAATGAAGAAATCATTAAAGACAAAAGCATATTAATTGGGCGTCTAGAAAACAAGGGGCCTATACACAGGACTTTAATTGTCTGTGTCTAACGTCGGACCTGACACATGCTAGAAAAATTTAGCACACCTTTTATAAAATGTTTTATAAACCTAACTAGTCAAAAATTTCATGCGTGTCTTTTTTCAACTCCCAATTGAAAGAAAGCATTATTTTTAATATTTGAAGTACCATGCACAAAGTGCCATGTATTCTTTTGTACGTAAGGTTAATATTTGAAAGCATTATGTCTAATTATCTTTTTATTTTTTGTTTTTTTTTTTCTGAAAGCATGTGATTCTATTAATTACTATACATCAATACAAATGTGAGTTATAGCTTTAGCGCGCTCTTACTTAAAAGTTCTGCACTTAAATGAATACTCACAGTTGAATCAAACTAAAAAAATGTGAAAACCATATAATAATAAATACAAACTAAGTAAAAAAAAATCACAAGTTTGGATGACATTCCCACAAATGAACCAAATTAAAAGTGTGAAAACCAACAGAGAAACAAACTTAGTATATAAAAGATAAGTTTGGTAGTTCATAGACATTCCTACAAATAATTTGATTGCTAACAAAGCGCATACATATATATATATATATATATATATATATATATATATATATATATATATATAGGAATGACAAATCTAAACAAAACAACCACAAATTAACAAGCACAAATCACGTGCAAAAAATGTAAATAAATAAATAAAGAGGGATGCTGATGATGAAGTTTGCATGAATATAATTAACTTCATATGGAGCAGCAGTGAAGCAGGAGAGATTTATTGACTGGTGCCAACCGACCTGTGAAAAACTAGTGTAGATACACCACATGGGAAAGTGAGAATATCAATAGGATTGTTATTCAAATTACACTCCCTCCGATCATTTATATATATATATATATTTACATGTCAATTTACGAAGCAGTAAATAATTTTTTCCCCAAATTTATTTTTTTATTTTTTTAATATATTTTTTTACACTTTTTAATATTTTTAAAAATATATAAAAACATCATTTTTGATAAAAGGTAATAAAAATATAATTAAATAAAGAAAAAAATTAATAAAATGGGTAATTTTAAAAAATTGCTATAATTTGTTTATAAATTTAAAACTATGAACTGATTTTAACTGACTTTTTAACCGTATAAATCAGCTAAAGGAATTCACTCTCTATATCTAATCCATTTTTTAATAAACAGTAATAGCCATATATAGCTACCAATCACCCTACAGTAGTGATAGGGACACAAGTGTACGTGCTGATTACGTAATAAGTGTGTGTAAGTGTAGAGTGTTGGTCCATATGGGAAGAAAGTGAATATTAGTAATGACTCTAGCTAAACCCGAAAAATAACCTAAATGATCAAATGTTATGTGTGTGAATAAAAGCAAGCAAATATAAGAAAGTACAGGAAATAATAGGAGAGAAGTCAAAGAAGAAAGTGATGTCCGGGCATAGCATCCCTCTAGGTTTATGAAATATAGAACTAAGGTTGTCTAAACATGCAATCTTATTTGAACTGAAAGGTTTCCAAAATTATACTAAACCGTGATTTCTCATACGAAGAGTAACTGAGTAGGTGCAGAGCTGATATAGTTAACACTCTATAAAACCTTATTATGGGTTAATGACAAACCCTTAAAAAGATAATCTCCCCAAAAAGAGAGATTACCCCTAATCCAAATACAGACCATTGAAATGTGATTTCTCTTAAAATTCACTCCACATGATTGCAAAGAGCACGGAAGTTATCACTAACTCACACGGAAGGATTGCGGGAGACAAAGTCTATAAAGTACCTTAACCTGAGGCGTACTCACTATCCTCTTGAAATGCGATAAATCTATGTTAGGTGTGAATTTCTTCTCGTCACGTAGCAAACCAAACATGATAGCTAGGTCTTTCACCTAGTTAGCAACCAAGCATTCAAACACGCTAATAGACACAAATAAAAATGATTGCAATTAAGAAAACAATTAAAGCATCAAAGATCCAATAACCAACGTCAAAAGTATAAACCCTAGAGTTCAACTATGCCCAAACATCTACAAATTAGCCATCTATTAATGGAGGACAAACATCCAAGATACAAATAATAGGAGGAAACATGAAAGCTATGAAACCCCCCTTCTCAATCGTGCCGATGAAGAATCACTTAAGAAACAACAAGGAAGCTTCCACGTAGCCGCCAAGGTGAGCTTGACAGCTACTACCTCCAATCCCCTTGAATGTGGATCCAAATCTCCCTACAAATCGCCCCTTAAGTGCTGGAGATTCGTCTCCTTCCCTAACTCCGCCTCCAAGAATCGCCCAAAAGAAGAGCCAAGAATGCCCTAAAAAATCCTCATCAGTTCTATTTACACCCAATTGCTTACGGGCTACTTATAGATGTAAGGACGTGGTTGTAAGGGAGCTGGAGAAGAGAGTTGCGAGACTTACAGCACTCACTTACGGCCATAAGTCAAGTCTCAGTATAGTAAGGTCTTCTTTTTTGTGTTACTGGTAGAGCTTATGGTCGTAAGTACCGGACCATAAACTTCATTGTGTTGCTTCTGTGACTGCTCTTCACGGGCGTATGTCAGTGGTCGTAAACTCCTCTAAATGGTCCTTACTGGCCTCCTTATGAACGTAAGCCTTACCCGTAAGGTTATCTAATTTGCTCTGAATCCCCTTTATAGGCATAAGCATGCCCGCAAGGTTATGTGGAATCTACTTACGGTCGTAAGATTGGCCGTAAGCTACCAGAAGCCACCCAATTTTGCCTTGTCCTTATTCAAATAATGCCAACAGAGCTCCAATTTCATTGTTTAAGGCAAGGTTGTCAGACCCGCCCCGGGCAATGACCCGGCTAAGCCCAGGGGTCAGGGGTCAATGGGTTCGACCGGGTCGAACCGGGGTTGAACCGGGGTCAATAATTAAATATAAAAAATATTATAATAATTAATAATAAGCAAATATAATATTAAACCCATAATTATATTATAAAAACATACTCAAATTTGATATTTAAATTGATAAATGACCTTATATACAGTAGAGTTTTCTAATTATGTCATTTATTTTTACATTTTTTAAATATTTACAAATTTAATATATTAATATATAATTATCGAACTTCTCTCGATGTTATTTATTTATTTATTTGTTTATTGGTTGATTTTGTTAAAATAAATAAGAAATTTAATTCACTAATTCTTATATCTCAATTGAGTTTTTATTTTGTTTTAAATTTTCTTATATTTTTTATTTAATTAGAATACTTTAATTTTATATTTTTATAATAAAATTACACTCATTTATTGTTTTATTTTCTTAATAAATTAAATTTTTAGAAAGTATTTACATAACACATTAATATATTTTATTTTTAAATGTTAATTTTTGTTGGTATGTTTATTGTAATTCTATTTATTGATTATAAATTATAAATTAATATTAATAAATATACATGATTTTGTGATTTTTTTAATGAGAAAAATAATAATAAATTATTAAATAATGTATTAAACATTGTGACTCGATTGACGTCAGGGTCAATCGGTTCGACTGAACCGCCCGGGTCACCGGGTTAACACCGGGTTTTTTAATACACGAGGTCGATGGGGTATGACCCTGGTAGCCACATGGCGGTTCCCAGTTTTTCCGGTTGAACCGCCGGGCGGTCCGGGTCTGACAACCTTGGTTTAAGGTCTAAAATGCTCCTTTTGGCTCTCTCTTGTATTGAAGTGCTACCCTAAGCCTGAGAATGTGAAGCACACTATATTTAATATCGAATTCCACAATATGGTTCTAATTCATGCCAAATAAGTGTACTAAGTAATATAAATATAGAAATGTTGTATACTCATCAAGTAGCATACTTGGTATTTCATTTTTCTAGGCCTCCTTTTGATAGGGGTTTGAATTCTACTTGTGACTTGTCTCACAATTCACTCAAATGTACACTTGAGTGTCATAGAAGTTTACATTAATTTTGATAATTAAAAATTTAAATAAATTTATACTCATATTATTATCCAAAATCATTAGTTGAAATTTCTGTTGAAGTCAAAAAGTTTTCATCTTTTAATCATTAGTTTGATGAAAACTGTGATTGTTACAACAAAATTGCAAATGTTCAAGAGATTGATGATGTACACAATAAATGAAGGGGAAAATAATTCTAAATTACCCCGTGATTTGCCTCTTTTCTCAAGTCGAGTACCTATGGTTTGATTGTTAATATTTTTAGTATCCTATACTTTTTAACCATTTGTAAAAAAATACCAAAACACTTAACCAAAAGCTAACAAACTAATATATTTCGCCCTTATCTTTTATTTAGTGAGTTAACATAAAATGATAGTCTTATTCTATTAATCCACTTTTATTCTACCGATCACACGATATCTAATTTTATGAGGAAAAACCATGATAGAAATGTGTAGAATGAGATTAAAAAGTAAAAATTTACTCTTTTGTCTTTTTTACTTAAGAGGAAAACCATGATAGAAATGTGTACAATTGGTTTTTCTAACTAGCTCCCCCATTTAAAGGTTTCACAGTATCCTTCTCTTTGATTGCGGCATTCAAGGTTTGGGATGAGAAGCCTGTCAACAATAAAATAGGTCCAAAAAAACTTTATATATATATATATATATATATTTATCATATAGGGTGAATAAGTATTTAGTCAAATTCAAATATAAAATAAGACAATATAATATTATCTAAAGGCTTATTTAGTGCACATCAAATATAACATAGAATGTAAGTTTACTTTTCCTATATCCATTCCTACATATATCCCATTCTCATATTTTATAAGTCATTATCTTATTTGGTTATCTTATATCCCCAAAGTTTATACCATTTCAAATATTTAGTTTAATTAGTAAGAGGATTTAGTCAGACATTATTTTATTTTTTTATTGTTTTTTTTAAAGGTGCGCATCATGTTTCACGGACGCTGCGAAATTATCAGACAAACAGAGGCCACAAAAACAATCACGAGTCTTGTCAAATTGTCTCAAAACCAAAGGCCACACTGTATATGAATATTTTGTGGTTCAAGATGCGTTCAGTATTCAAGTTT
Source organism: Dioscorea cayenensis subsp. rotundata (assembly GCF_009730915.1). NCBI lineage: Eukaryota > Viridiplantae > Streptophyta > Magnoliopsida > Dioscoreales > Dioscoreaceae > Dioscorea > Dioscorea cayenensis. Next base: position 29,856,848 of record NC_052479.1, on the reverse strand, counting down.
GACTTGACCATCAGTATTCATCACTTAATCATGTTTTTTTATATTTTAAAATTTGAAGTCATTGTCGTACAGGTTAAGGTCGGCTGTTTGAATTGACATGATAGCAAATGACCATCAAACACTTGTCACATTTTCATGAATTAAAAATTAATAATGACGTCATCTAAAAAAATTGGCACTGTTTTTAATCCAATATTTTGATATCACCCAACATGTATTGTCAAATATTTAATTCCAGTAAGAATATATTCTTTTGATAATTAACCATATGAAAAATGATGAACAAGCTGAAGGACGTTTGAAGTGTTTTTCAACGAATCAACAGCCCCATATGTTACATGCTCTATTTATTGTTCTGGCCTTGGAACACGTACATTATAATTAATCATAGAATTAAAAATTAATTTGGTTGTTAATTAATTATTTGTAACTTTTTATAAAGTGATATGCACTCATTAGTCGAGGGACGTAAAATTACGAAGTCGCAGGTTTTGGTGATTTGCGGGACCTCACTAGAAATAAATCCTCCTGCAATGCAATTTATGAGGAGAAGGAAAAAAATCTTTCCCTCACATGGGACTTTCCATAATGGATTTTTATCGATAAGAGTTATGAGACTTAAACTCGAAACCTTTCAAACCTAATAATGGATGGGTAACGTTGGGCTATGCCCTAGTTCCCTCTGACTCACTTGTTGAAGTTCCTGAATTTTTTAAATAAATTTTAATCCAAATATATGTAAATTTAAAAAATTAACATTAATAACATTAATTAACTGTGATATGCTCTTGTAATATACTCCATGATATTATTTATTTTGATATTTTGAAGTTTTAAAATGTTAGGTATGAAATAAATGCATAAAATTTGGCTCATACACTCAGCAAGAAAAACATATGTGAATTATCCTTCTAAAACCCCAGCTTGTAATCTCTATAAATACACACCTCATTATTTATCGTCAGACATTGCCATTAGTTTCATATATCTGTTCAATGGCAGCCACACATTCTTTAGCCACTGCCTCAGGCATTCTCGCCGGAGTTCTTCCGGTAGCTGTCCTCTTCCTAGTCACTGCCGTCTTCTTCCTCCTTATCTACCATTTACAAAAACCTAATGAGCATGAAAAAGATGGTGGAGGTGGTGATCATCGTTTACCACCTGGTCCAGCAGCCTTACCAATTGTCGGAAGTCTTCCGATGATGCTTTGGAGGAAACCACATTTCCGGTGGATCCTCCAAAAAGCTGAAGGCAAGGATATTACTTGCATTCGCCTCGGAAATGTCCATGTCATTGTTGTTAACTCACCGGAGCTAGCCTGTGAGTTTTTAAAGAAGAATGACGCCATCTTCGCCTCCCGGCCGATAACAATGGCTACCGAATACTCCGGTAGGGGCTTCCTCTCTGTTGTCATTGCTCCGTGGGGTGATCAGTGGAAGAAGATGCGCCGAGTAATTGCCTCGGAGGTGATGAACCATAAAAGGTTCCGAAGCATGGCGAAGATGCGGGTTGAGGGAGGCCGATAACCTTGTTCGGTGTATTCAATACCAAAGTGAAGCTAATGAAGTGATTGATGTTCGAAAAATCTCTTAGGTATATATTGTTGAAATATAATTGATATCTTCTTATAGTATAACAAACTATGTGAATATCAAAAATGTGATTAGTGCTTTTAGTATATTTTGAGAGTGAATATTTGATATTATTATTAGTAAAGATTATATGTTCAGTATATAAAATCACTAGTCTTATATATGTTGAGTACAGTGGAGTATTATAATTTAATATCTCTATTTATGACTTCATTATCACATGAGCTATATATAATTAATTACCCATTTTAATTTTATTTCTCAAGGTATTATAGTGGAAATATCATAAGGAGGATGATTTTTTTGGGTGCCGGCATTTTTGGAATGGGAGCGAAAGATGGAGGGCCAGGGCCCGGCCCGGAAGAGATAGAGCATGTAGAGGCTGCATTCACAGTGCTCTCATTAATCTATGCCTTTTTGTGCATCAGATTTTTATGCCGAATTTGAGAATTTTGGATATAGATGGTCATGAGAAAATCATGAAGAAGGCGATAAAGGTGATCAATAAGTATCATGATCCTATCATCGAAGAAAGAATGCGACGATGGAGAAGCGATGGAGGTGTTGATGATGAGCCAGAGGACATCCTTGATGTGTTCATTTCTCTTAAAAGACGATAAAGGGAAGCCTCTCTTAACCATGGAAGAGATTAAGGCTCAAGCTGCGGTGAGTTCAATCTTTACACAAGTATAAATAACTCATGGTGAAAATTACATCTTTAAATTTAAAAAAAAACTATAAACTATATAAATTATAAATATGAACACTAACTTAAATGCGAATACTAATGAATATGTGCTCATTCTCTCATGTCATGGAGTGTATATTTGTTGACGCAAAATTATTGTTAGAAAAGCAAAACCCTAAATGTAACTAAACGTAAATTAATAATTGGCTCACTATTGATAAACAGAACTTAAACTATAGGCACCAACATTAATCCTAAACTCAAACAGTAAGTTATTGAACATTACAATATTGAATACTAACCCTAAATTAAACATTTGAGAGTTAAAGGTGTACTAAATGAATATTTAGAGATATATATATATATACACACATATAATTAAAACCCTAGCTAGCACTAAATTAAAGCATTTGATAAAAGAGTACTTAAATATATAAGTAAAAAACCCTAATCCTAACTTTAATATTTGATAAAGGAGTACTTAATTACATGCATAGAATTAAAACCCTAACCCTAACCCTAAAATAAGCTTATGTAACACTGCATGGTTGTGCATGCAGGAGCTCATCCTTGCAACGGTGGACAACCCCTCAAACACAGTGGAATGGGCGATGGCTGAGATGCTCAACCAGCCAGATATTCTACGAAAAGCCATCGAAGAGCTAGACAGTGTCATCGGCCCGAACCGCCTCGTCGAAGAGTCCGACTTCCCAAACCTCCCTACCTAAAAGGCATGTGCTCGTGAAGCCCTTCGTCTCCACCCCTTGCCCCCTTCAACCTCCCCCACGTCTCCACCACCAACACCACCGTCGCCGGTTTCTTCATCCCCAAGGGCAGCCAGGTCCTCCTAAGCCGCGTTGGGCTTGGCCGGAACCCTAAAGTTTGGGAAGATCCAATGAGGTTCAACCCTGACAGGCACCTTAATGAGAAGAATGTGGAGTTGGCTGAGCCGGATCTCCGTTTCATATCGTTCTCCGCCGGCCGAAGAGGGTGCATGGGAGCACCGTTAGGGACAATGATGACGTACATGCTGTTGGCTAGGGTTTTGCATGCGTTCACGTGGAGCTTGCCCGCGGTGAAGAGCCGGTGAACCTCTCCGAGGAGGAACTTAGCCTCTTCATGGTTAAACCTTTGCATGCATTTGCTAAGCCAAGGTTGCCCTTTTTAGTTAGTTTGTATATATATATATATATATATATGTATATATAACTATTTTTCTTGCAATGTTTTTTTATGTACTTTTATGTTTGTGTGTTTTGTTTTCAGGTAAGAATGTTAAACTTATAATATTAATGCTTGAGCTATATATAGTCATGATGGCAAAATGTTTCAAACATTTTGTTAATGAATAAGGTGGATAAACCATAATTTATTAAAAGAAAGAAGTAGCAAAGTACAGAGTACAGAAAACAGAAGCGTCATAGAAGATCAAACAAAGTAAAGAACTGTAATCCTCACCAGAGATGAGGAGAACAGCGAACAGAAAAAGCAAGATAAAGCAACAACAAGATAAAAATCTAAAGCCGGCGAAGTCAACCGTCTGGAGACACAGGGCTCAGAAAAAGAAAGATACGGATCACTCCTGACTAGTGTTGGGCGCCATATTGCCGGTGTGGTCCGAAGATCTGGAGCTCAGGAAGCTTAAGGAGCGCTTGATCTTTTGAATGTCCTATGTGGCTTCTTGCTGGTGGGACTCCGAGTCTTCTGAAATCCAAGTAAGAACCAAATTAGCTGTTTTGTAGAGTATTGAGGAAGTAGACGCACAATTTTGGTTAAAGATGCGGTTGTTGCGTTTCAGCCAAATATTCCAGAGAATGGATCTGGAACAGAGGTCCCAGAGGTTTCTGAGTAAAGGGTTTAAAGAAGGTATCCAAATGGTCTAGATATTTGAGACTAAGGAAGGTAAAGTTTCAGTATCAAATAAACACTTGAAAAAGTGCCAGATGCGAGTATAAAAGTAACGATTTAAAAAAAGGTGATCCACTGATTCTGAGTTATTGTGACAAAGTATACACGTGTCAGTGGCAATAGAATTGCAACCTTTTTTGAATAAGTTCTCAAGAGTAAGAATTTTATTATCCCAGGTCAGCCAATAGAATAAAGTGATTTTGCTTGGTGATTTGGTTTTCCAGAAATTGGGACAGAGTTGAGAGCGGAGGCCTCCGTCGATTAAAAAGTTGTAGAATGATTTGACGGAGAAATTTCCATTTTTCTAAAGACCGAGAATACGAGTCTTCGATATCGCTTTGAACAATCTGGGTAATGAATTTAATAAAAAAGTTGAATTCTTCGATTGTGGTCGTTCGAAATGGGTTACCCTGGGAGTTAAGTATGAGAAGAAATTGTTTTAAAGTAATCCAAGGAAAAGAACAGTCCAAAAATAGTGATGTCCATCGGTTATTGGGAGATTGGCCCTCTAGCCATCTGTCGAACCAGAATAAAGTGTTATCACCATTACCGACAGACTTGGTTAAACAGGCCCGGAAAGTGGGTAGAATTGTGCTGATTCCCGCCCAGAAGAAAGATTTGTTTCTTGGGGGTTGTGAGTAGAGAATATTGAGGAGATCACTAGTGAAGTAGTTGGCTTTGATAATCTTAGACCAACAAGAGTTCGGTGTGGTGATGAATTTCCACCACCATTTCCCGAGTAAAGCTTTGTTGAACTCCCACGTAAGTCAAGGATACCCCAGCCCCCCATGTTTCGGGGGCGACAGATCCTTTTCCATGCAATTAATCTAATTCCTTTCGGGCCAAGGTCAGGCCCTTTCCATAAGAAATCTCTCCTGATTTTATCAATGTCATGGACGACCCAGGCTGGGAGTTTGAACACTGACATCCAGTAAACTGGAATAGAGGATAACACGGAATTGATGAGAGTTAGGCGCCCCCCAGGGAGAGATAGATTGCTTTCCAGGGTGTTAGTCTAGCCCGAACAGAATCAATCAGCTTAAACCAGTCAATTCTTCTGGGCCGTCTACCAGTAAGGGGAACGCCAAGATAGGTAATGGGAAGACAATCTCTCTTGCAATTAAGAATACTTGCAGAGGAGGAAAGTGGTTGAAATCCGAAGTTGGTGGAGTTAAGGCAGCTTTTTGAGAAGTTGATTGAAAGACCAGAGCAGCCTTCGAAGAGGTATAGAATTAATTTAAAGATTTTAAGATCTTCGTGACTTCCAGCCGAGAAAATGATAAGATCATCAGCATATTGAAAATGACAAATGCTGTTTGAATGATCAAGTTGAACTCCAACCAGAACCTTTGAATTAATAGCATGATAGAACATTGCACTTAGAGTATCGGCCGCTAATGCAAATAGAAGGGGCGAAAGGGGATCGCCTTGTCTCAGTCCTCTTTTGCAACGAATGTAACCCTGTGTAGTTCCATTAATGAGAATCTGGGTTTTGGCGGTTTTAAGAATAGTGTGTATCCAAAAGATCCAGCGGTGGCCAAAGCCTCTGGCTTCTAGAATCTCAAGGAGAAAATTCCAGTCTAGGGAGTCAAAGGCTTTAGCAAAATCAACTTTAAAAGCAAATCCAAGGGATTTCCTTTTTTGGAGATTAAAAATCACTTCTTGAGCAGCGATGATATTATCTGCAATACATCTACCTTTAATGAATCCGGACTGAGAATTATCCACTAAGAGACCAATCTTATGACTCAATCTGATGGCAAGAATCTTGGAAATAATTTTGCATGTTGAGTTGATAAGACTGATGGGTCTAAACTCAGTGACCTCAGTTGGGGAATTTGTTTTAGCAATAAGTGCGATGTGAACCCAATTGAGTCTTTCAAAGTTGATAGATCCATCATAAAAGTCCCTACAGATTTTAAATAAATCCTCCTGAATAAGACTCCAAAGGTTTTCCTTTCAAAGTTGAACCCAATTGTTAATTTTTACCTAATAATGTTTTTCCTTTCATTCTATGTTTGTATTTCTTCTTAATGCAATATTTATGTTTTTTTTTTCAAAAGATTATTTTTAATTTCATCGGTACATGTGTAATTTTATTTTTTATATAGTTAATGAAACTGTTACAAACATAAAGTATATATTAAGTATTAACTAAGACTTATAAATGATTAATCCAAGTTTATTTGGATATGTATTAATTAAGATACTGACAATTAACAATAATTTAGGTGTTATATATTATTAATTATCAGTTACTATATATATATACATTATGTTTCTCCCCATAAAATTTGTTAGTAAAGATGAATTCATACTATTATTTTTATTTATTTACTATATATAGGCAAAGCTAACTTGATCATGACCATAATATTGTTTAATTTATAATTATTTTGTTAGTATTTCAATTACATTGCTTTTCATTTACTATTTGCTTGCATTATTTTTATTAAGTTGCTTACTTCAAAATATATATATATATATATTTGTAAAATATGATTTTTTTTATTTATATAAATCAGTATATAAAATATTAAAAACTACACTTTTAGAAAAATATTTGTTAAAATATATTGTTAGGCCTTTTTGATTTTTTATTTTAGTTCTTCAAACAAAATTTTCTTAATGTATTCTTTTAATTTCTTATTATTTAAGCCCTGAGGGCTGCCGAGATATAAAATCAATTGGACTGATGATTATAGCGGAGAAGGGAGAGGTTGAGGGAACCAAAAAATTGAATAACTCTCGCTAATTTGTAAATTTATTTATTTATTTATTGGATTATAATATAATTTTATAACAATGACCAATTTGTTCATGATTGTTGGGCTGAACTTGTTTATAATTAACATAGAAGATTGAATGCAATATACTTTTCTTTACTTTGTCTATTGATGTTTAAGTTTTTTTCTAAACAAAAAGTTAAAAAAAACTTTGAGTTAGGTTTTATTTCACAAATTTTAAATTTTTTCTTTTAAGTTAAATTTTTAATTATTAGAGGTGATATTTGACTATATATATTTTTAAAATTAAAAAATAGTTTGGTTTTGAGAAAATTTGTATTCGTTCAACCCATTTAAATAGATTTTTTTGAAATCTTTTTAGGGTTAATGACATGTAAATTTTTTTAAATGTTTATAGTTTTTTTAATCTAAAGTTAGCAGTTAGCACCTCCTTCATTTTGTTTCTAGTTCCTCCACACACACACTCTCTCACAACCTTCATATATATATATATATATATATATATATGGAAGCTATGGTTAATAGGCCAATGATTGGGCTTTCCCCAAGTCCATATAATTTACATTTAATGGGTCGACTATGGGTCTACTTATTTATTTATTAATTTTATGAGGAAAGAAATCTACTTATTTTTATTAAAAAAGAAACATTTTAAGTAAGTAGAATGTGATTATTTATTTCGAAAAAAACTAAATCTGTTTAAAAAGATTATTTTTTTTAGAAGCTTTACTGATTTTTTTTAAACTACATCATGTTAAAAAAAAAAACGCTTTTTGACAAGTATAAAAAATAAATATTTGAGTATAATAATTGCTACCAAAATACTCTTTACATTATTTGGAGGTAAGAAATTCTTCTATGATATTAATCCATCAACACATGCAGGTTCACTAAATTTAATTATAAGAGAAACTTTACTTATTAAAAAATACATTCTAAATTAATCTAAATGAACCAATTTATATTTACCAAAAATATCATCACCAAAATTTATACTTTTATATAATTATTGTTCACAAATTTTTTTTATTTTCATGTCCTATCAATTAATATGTAGGTTATTTATTTAAAATAATTATTTTTTTTTTGGTCCAAAATGTAAAGAATACATGTCAAAATGAATAAAAACAAGCACACAAATTTTCTGCCAAACTTTATAATTTATTTAAAGACAAACAACAAATTAGTAATGCTCATGTGCATGGCCTTTTATTGAAAATGGTAATTAAATTTCTCTTAATCAAATTGGAATTGCATTGCATGTCAAATTTAAAAGAAAAAATTTATAAAGGTAACAAAGTCTGTCAAAAGAACAAGCAAATACAAAGATGCGCTTGCTACAGTGATTTAACAACCTCTTAAAAATAAGTCTCTTACCATATAATTGTAAAGGGTAAGAAATATTATTCTTCTCACAAAAGATCTATATTAAGACCAATAAATAGTAATGGGCCCTAGTATACAGTGGGTGTTCAGAACTGCGAGAGTAAGATTTTTTTATGTACTTTATGGTGAGTTATCATTGAATTATTAATACTAGAATTAGGCATACTAGTGGTTTTTCAGTTATTTTTTATGTCACTAAAATATTGATTTGTGTGTATTGATTTTTTTTATTATCAATATTTAAATCATGTTGAATCTTTATGACCACTTTATTATCAGTTAAATCTTAATTTATTCCAATTTGCTTCAATTACGATATATATAGCTTAATAAGAAAGTTAAAATAACCGGAAAAAAAAATGCCACTTCTTCACTGGTTTGTACTTTGTATTATTAGCTAGCCATGTTTGACCGATTAAACTTAAGAGGGTGTTTGGGATTGAATATTCCTTTATGAATGTGAATTCTCATGAATATAGATTCCTGAAAATAATAAGCTCAGGAATTTTTTTTTGTTTGATTTACAAAAAATATGCCTGGGAATACGTTACTAATACAAAAATTATTCTATTCCCTTTTTTATTTAGATTCGAGATTTCCAAAAATGTAAATAATTTTATTAAAATAACCCATAAACACAATATTACCAAAAAATAAATTAATTCACTCAAATTGATAGCATCGTCTAAAATGATTAAATACTACATAATTAACTAAACTTTAAACACATGGCCCTCATAAACAAAAGTGATTCTTGAATTTTTTTTCATACTCATGTCCCTTCGAGATATTACATAAGAAAAACTATAAAATCCGATCCAAATTATCATAATAGATTAGTTAATATGTTGACTAACCACATTCTTAAACATGGGGGAAAATTATTCACTTATCAAATTATTTATTGAACTGTGAAAAAGATTCAACAATAGACAAAAATAAGTCTATTATTATAAACCAAGTCATGATTTAAGAAAATAAGCAAAAGTAGTTAAAATGTAAAATATAAAGGTCCAATGCCATAGAATCAAAGAGGATGTGAAGTGGGAATAGAAATTAGAAGTGTTTTTTGTTATTTTATTCATATTAGTTTATTTTTACGCCTTGGGAATATTTTATACTTAACCCCATGGGAATATAGAAAGTCATCAGTTATGAGAATAATATATACCAAGGAATATATTATTCCTATGAATAATTTTATAAATTTCATGCTAACATGGAAATAACACATTCACTCTATTATATTCTCAGAAATATTTGATTAATTTCAATACCAAACACCTTTGATAGTGATTTTTGAATTAAACCAATTATATTAAGATTTTAGTATTTTATTCTAAGTCAATATACATAATTATGTCTTTATAGAGGGGTATCACAAGTACAAATATATAATTAAAGCGTCACTTTGCATGAACTAGTCTTTGAATTATTGATTTGAAAATGAGTCGCTTTTTTTAAAACTAATTTAAAAATAACATTTAACTTCTTTTCTTTCTCTATTATTTTAAATAATGAAAATATGAAAATTAATTATGACCAGTGATGGAAAGCTACAATTCCAGGGCATGTGCCAATTATTGATTCAATTATGAAACTATGAAAAATAATTACTGCCAAATAATTATATTCATAAATTAATAAAAAAAAATGTAAAAAAAATTAAGCCAATTAATGATTCTCATAATATAGAAGAAAATTAATAAGATAAAACTAATCTACCCATATATAGTTCTCATAAGCCATTTCTTAATCATTTATCACTTATAATGCATCCGAATTAATCGATAAGCTATGGTACAAATCTATACATGCAATTGTATCTTGATAACATTTGTCATTTTTATATGAAAAATAAATAAATAAATATTTGTTAATTATTTTTTGTTTCTTGAGTGATCCGCAAGTCTTTCTTAATTATTTGTTCATCCAAGTCTTTTTTTAATCATACACGGAGATGGGCAAGCATTAATATATGAAGTATATTTGAACAGTACCTCTTTAATTTGTAGTCCCACATGCAACATGTGGGATATGCATGCCATTTGAACAGATTAATTGAAGTGCACCATATATGCGATCTGCCACTGGAAGACTTCAGGATATTATATATCCATTTTGATAGTTGAAGTTTAAAAAATATTTCAGTGTGAACTAAATAAATAAATAATATTTGACTTATAAAAATCAACAAGCAAAAACATATGTGAACCATATCAAAATGTATGTATATGGTTCATATCTGAGTTGAAAATGATCTTTAATTAATTTATTCATAATTAACTAACTTAATTATCTTTTCAAAACCTAAGCCAGCAACTCAATATATAAAAATATGCACCCTCATAATTCTTATAACCTCCAACATTGCAAATAGATTCTTTGATCTCTTCAATGGCAGTCACCTATCCTTTAGCTACTGCCTTAGCCATTCTTGCAGGAGTTCTCCCGGTTGTTTTCCTCTTCCTCGTCATTGCGATCTTCTTCTTTCTTCTCTACAAATCACAAAACCTTAATAAGCATGAAAAAGAAAGCCGCGGTGGTCGTTTACCACCTGGTCCAGTAGCCTTACCGATTGTTGGAAGTCTTCCAATGATGCTTTGGAGGAAACCACGTTTCCGATGGGCACTTCAAAAAGCTGAAGGCAAGTGTTATGAATTAAAATAGCAATTCACAACTTGATTCAGAAATTCCAGATTTATACAGAAGAGATTGAATTTTCATTCCATAGATCTCCAAGTCCTCCGTTAGCACAACAAAAAGCAGAGATCCGATGACTTCGATCACACTTAAGACTTCATAATAACACAATATTAGCTAGACAAGCAACATTACGACTTTCGACCATAATCACTCCCAAAAACATAAAAACATACAACATACAATATGCAAACCAAAAATAGAATGGGATGAGTTCCCTCCTGAAACATTCACCTGAAATCTCCTCCCCAGGGATGTTCACAGGCCACTTGATTTCACTTCTTTTCATGCCCTTCTCTGTCTTCTTCCTTTCCTCTTATTCCCTTCCCATTCAGCCCCCCACCACTACGATTTGTCCCTGCGTCCTTTTCTCTTCCCATTTGGCCCACATTGTCACGGGTTAACAAAACCCTTTAAGCGCGTGCTCTCCATCCGTTTTCTATTACTCCTACGCCAGCTCAGCCCACCATCCTCCACCAGATTAAAAGCATGTGTCTTCTCTGTCATAACTGGTACTTCTGATTCAGCATCCATGCTCCTCTGTGCTTGCCCTTGTTCAAATACTAACTGCCTTGGCGCTTTATTTTCCTTCATTACAACACCCCCATCTTTGAAATGGACCTTGTCCTCAAGGTCTAAGGAGGGATAGTTAGACTGCAATTCAGAAATATCTTCCCAGGTAGTGGTATCCGAAGAGTCTCCAGTCCAAAGCACTAAGGCTTGCGGAATATGTGACCCCTTGCGCAGAATGTGTCTATGCTTGAGAACTTTCAATGGTTGCAACACTGGTCCAAATTCAGTGAATAAGAGAGGGTTGTGCTGCTGATCAGTGGCTGCAACAGGATCCCCTTTATACCCCTTGAGTAATGAAACGTGAAATACAGGGTGGATTCTTGCTGATTCCGGAAGTTGGAGTTTGTAAGCTACAGTGCCGATCTTTTGAATGATTTGAAATGGGCCAAAATACCTCATGGACAATTTGTGATGCTTTCGCCGAGCCAAGGAATGTTGGCGATAGGGTTGAAGTCTGACCAAGACCCAGTCACCTGCAGTGAAATGAATTTCGGACCGATTCTTGTCAGCAAAGTGCTTCATGCGTTGTTGTGCTTGTATTAAATTTTGTTTTAATTGCTTGATGAGTTGATCTCTTTCGTTTGAAGGAGTGTTGCAATTTGTGGTAGATCCTTATCATTGGAGTCATAAGGAATGAGTGGAGGAGGATCCCTGCCATAAACAATTTTAAAAGGGGTCATACACTGCATCGCAATGGAAGGCGAGTGTACGCAGTGGGCCCATGGAAGCCGATCCACCCTGGGCTTTAGGGACTGGAAGATACAAAGCAGCGTAAGTATAATTCCACACATTTGTTGAGTGCTTCGTTTTGTCCATCGGATTGAGGGTGAGTACGCGGAAGACATGGATAGAGTGGTGCCCATGGCTTTTGAACAAATGGGTCCGTAAAATGGGTCGATGAATGTTTTGTCTCGGTCGGAAAGCGATGGAACGAGGAATTCCATGAAGCTTCACCACATTCTTAATGAAGGCCTCTGCGACCACAGTACTGGAAAAGTCAGTCTTGAGAGGAATGAAGTGGCCAAACTTAGAGAGTCTATCCACGACCACTAGGATGACTGTGTACCCCTTGGACAGTGGAAGTGCTGTGATAAAGTCCATGGATATGTCTTCCCAGATTTGCTGAGGAATGGGAAGAGGTTGTAGCAGACCACCGGGATGAGTGTGAGTAGATTTGGCCTTCTGACATGTATCGCAAGCTGCCACAAAAGATTTAACATCAGCTCTCATGCCTTTCCAATAGAATTGGGAAGATAACTCGGCATAAGTTCAGTAATAACCCGCGTGGCCACCTATTGGGGAGGCAGTGAAACTCAGTAAGCAATTGTTGTATGATATCCATAGACTTTAGAACCCAGTTTTTTTCCCTTTCGGGTATAACAAATTGTTTTTTTGCAGGAAAAATACTTGATCACCATATGAGTTATTCCAGAATGACTTGAGCAATTCAGCACCCATTGGATCTTGTGCTTGGAGATGTTGTAAGTGAGGCAATAATTGGCAATGGATTGATGAAAAGGCCATACAGAAACTCCGAGACAGTGAATCTGCACCCATATTCTCCTTGCCAGGTTTATACTCAATGTGAAAATCATACCCGAGTAATTTAGGTAACCGTATTTGTTGTTCGGGGTTTGAATTGTTTGATGAGACAAATGTTTGAGAGCCTCTTGATCAGTCTTTATAGTAAATGTATTACCCAATAAGTAATCTCGGAACTTGAGTAGCTCGATTCGATAGCTCGCATAGAGCTCTCGAACATATCTTTGATTGTTTACGCATGCTAGGAGTTAACTTCTTAGAAAAAAATATGCAATTGGGTGATTGTTACGGATCAAAAATAGCTCCTATACCCAAACCGAAGCATCGGTCTCCGGGATAAAGGGTGAGAAAAAAATCGGGTAATTGTAAAAGCAGGGAGGCGATCACTATTACCTGTTTAAGTTTTTGAAAAGCTTCATGACTCTTAGGAGACCAATTGAATGAGTCTTTTTTGAGTAATTCAGTAAGAGGGTGGGCTATTGAAGCATAATGATGTATGAACCTGCGATAATAGCCATCGATCCCTAGAAATCCCGTAATTGTTTGAGATTGGTAGGAATAGGCCGGGTTTAAAAATAGCGACAATTTTAGTTTTGGTCCATATGAACCCCCGAGGCGAGACACAACATGGCCTAAATACTCAATGCGAGAGGGTCCAAAAGCAGACACTTAGAATATTTAGCATAGAGTTGGTGTTGTTGAAGAGTGAGTAACACTGTCTCAAGATGTTGGAGGTGATTATCCCAATCAACACTGTAAACCAAAATGTCATCAAAAAATATCAAGACATACCGCCTTAGTGCAAACTGAAAAATGCGATTCATGAGTGCTTGAAAGGTGGCGGAGCATTAGAGAGCCCAAATGGTAACACCAACCATTGATAGTGGCCATGATGAGTACTGAAAAGGCTGTTTTATGCTTGTCACTTGGGTGTAAAAGAACTTGATGATAGCCCGATCTGAGATCTAATTTTGAAAAAACTGTAGCACCTCCCAATTCATCCAAGAGTTCATCCACAGTGGGGATTGGAAATGCATCCTTGATGGTTATAGCATTTAAGGCTCTATAGTCAGTGCAGAAACGCCAGGAACCATCTTTTTTTTTAACCAGGAGTACTGGTGAAGAAAACGGGCTGGTGCTATGTTCAATGAGACCTTCTGCCAACATCGTTTGCACCTGTAATTCAATTTCTGTTTTTTGGCTATGGGGATACCTGTACGGCTTCACTTTAACTGGGGCTGCCTCAGGTTGTAGTTCAATTCGATGATCAAACACTCGGGATGGAGGAAGACCTCTTGGAAGAGAAAAAATTTGTTGATACTTCACTAGCAACTGTTGTAAATCCTGAGGCATATCTGCAGAAAATTCTAAGTCCTGTGCTGGAGATAGAAGAGAAGAAGGCACTGATGTAGTCTTGTGAATAGAGTTGGTTGCAGAGATGTTAGTCAAAGTATAGCATTCGGAGATGGCATTGGTAGTGCATAGTCGATGGAGTTGATGAATAGAGGTCTGCTGGGGTCCGGAATGTGTTTCTCCATGCAAGGTGATAAAAGCTTGATTGCAATAAAATTGAATGGATTTTGATTGGTAATCCACCATATGAGGGCCTAGGGTCGCCAACCAAGCGGCCCCGAGAATCAATTCAGCACCTGCAATTGGAAGAAGATAAACTGGAATTTGCAATTGATGACCTTGGATAGTGACTCGCAGATCTTCAATGGATCCTTCCACTTGTAAGGCATTGCCATCACCTACAAGAACTTTAATAGGATGTGCTGGTTGCACTTGTAAATTCAAGAACTTGGCAACCCGAGGTTGAATAAAGTTGTCATCGCTGCCTCCATCTAAGAGAATAGAAATTGGATGGCCATGAATGGAGCCAATGAACCTCATGGTTCCAGACAACTGAGAACTATTCATAGCATTGAGAGACAGTTTGGAAATGGATTCCTCTTCAGGCTGTTCTTCCTTCATCTCCACAAGAAATTCAGTATCATTCTGTTCTGGAGAAACAGGTGGTCCTTCCTCCCATTGGAGTAATAACAGCTGCTTGTTAGCACACTTGTGAGAAGGAGAGTATTTTTCTTCACAGTTAAAGCAAAGCCCTTTAGCCTTCCTGACTTGCATTTCATTGAAAGTAATTCTTTTATAAGGAGAAGAAGTGGTGCCTGAGGTAGATGCCCCTGAATCATTTGATGTAGATGTCTTCGCAATGTAATTCTTGGGGTGTTGAAAACCGATCCTCCCACTAGAAAAAGGGGAATGAATGTCTGGAGAGAATTGTGGTTTCCTGGTGTGTTTGAAAGGCACCGAGGGATATCGGTCTTCAAATAATCTTGCTAAGGCTGCTGCTTTTGGAATGGTATCAGGCTTCCAAGGAATAATATCCCTTTGAAGTTCCTTTTTGAGACCACTAATGAAACATGCTAGTAATGCTTTTGGTGCTACTCCTTCGACACGATTAGCCAAATTAATGAAATTGGAGTAATAATTGTTGACAGAATCCTCTTGGGTGAGTTTGAAGAGTGAATATTCAGGACTCTCAAGCGCTGAGGGGCCATAGTCCTCTTGTAAGTTTTCTACTAATGCTGCCCAAGAAGTAAGAGTCTTAGTTTTCACCAGCATCTGAAACCATGGAACGACGGGGCCATCAAAATGGATAGATGCGATTTCCAGCCTATATTTATCAGAAACACCATAATAGCTGAAAAATTGCTCAGCTTTAAAAATCCAGTTGAGGACATCATCACCTCCTTGAAAGTGTGGAAATTCCATTCGAACAGACCGAGGATAGAAAGGTACCAATTGCTTATCAGAGGAATCGTCGGCTTGGTCAAGTGGTAATGGTTGTGAAGGAGTTGGTGCAGATGTAGAAATTGCAACCTGCAAAGCTTCCATGCATTTGGTCATCTGCAGAAGGGACTGCTCCAACAACTTGAATTTTTCATCCCGTTGGTCAAGGGCTGCGATCATTTTTTCCTCTCGCTGATCCAGTAAGGCAAAGAGGGTATCAATTTTGGCCGCCATCTCTTTCATGCGAGTGTTGTCAGCCATGATGAGAGAAACTCAATGAAAGCACCAAATTTGTTATGAATTAAAATAGCAATTCACAACTTGATTCAGAAATTCCAGATTTATACAGAAGAGATTGAATTTTCATTCCATAGATCTCCAAGTCCTCCGTTAGCACAACAAAAAAAGCAGAGATCCAGTGACTTCAGTCACACTTAAGACTTCATAATAACACAATATTAGCTAGACAAGCAACATTACAGCTTCGCAGCCATAATCACTCCCAAAAACATAAAAACATACAACATACAATATGCAAACCAAAAATAGAATGGGATGAGTTCCCTCCTGAAACATTCACCTGAAATCTCCTCCCGAGGGATGTTCACAGGCCACTTGATTTCACTTCTTTTCATGCCCTTCTCTCGTCTTCTTCCTTTCCTCTTATTCCCTTCCCATTCAGCCCCCACCACTACCATTTGTCCCTGCGTCCTTTTCTCTTCCCATTTGGCCCACATTGTCACGGGTTAACAAAACCCTTTAAGCGCGTGCTCTCCATCCGTTTTCTATTACTCCCTACGCTATCATCCCACCATCCTCCACGAGTTAAAAAGCATGTGTCTTCTCTGTCATAACTGGTACTTCTGATTCAGCATCCATGCTCCTCTGTGCTTGCCCTTGTTCAAATACTAACTGCCTTGGCGCTTTATTTTCCTTCATTACAGCAAGGACATTACCTGCATCCTCCTAGGAAATGTCCATGTTATTGTTGTTAACTCACCGGAGTTTGCCCGTGATTTTATAAAGAAGAATGACTCTATCTTCGCCTCCCGGCCGATAACAATGGCTACCGAATACTCTGGTAGGGGTTTCCTCTCTCTTTGTCATTGCTCCATGGGGTGATCGGTGGAAGAAGATGCGCCCGAGTGATTGCCTCGGAGGTTATCAACCATAAAAGATTCCAAAGCATGGCGAAATTACTGCGGGCGAGGAGGTCGATAACCTTGTTCGGTACATTCTATATCAAAGTAAAGCTAGTGAAGTGATCGATGTTAGAAAGGCTCTTAGGTATTATTGAAATATATATTTGTTATCTTCATATATGTCTTAAAAGAACTATATAAACATCAAAATATAACTAAGTCTTATTATATAGCCAAAAATTGTTCGATATGGGCCAACCCGAGACCACATGATCTTATGCACCCAACTCTAGTATAAGAATAATTTAGTCCTATATCCGGTAATAAGAAGAGTTTTCTCCACCTTATATACACTTCTTGTTCTATTATCTTTAAAAAGTGTTTTTTTAGAGATTAAGCTTGGTTTTTACAACACATGTGTGTCTGCTGATCGATACTAGACCGACTCTCAATGGTCATATTTTTCTTGAAGTCATATTGCACGGTTATAGAATCGGGGTTATTCCCTAGTCCTTCCCTATCACAGCCTAACACGTGTTCCCATATGATGTCGTTATTTTTTTTTATGTTATGATTAGGGGATACGTATAGATTATGATAGGGGAAGACCAGGGAATAACTTTGTTCTGTAACCAAGTGAGATGACTTCATTTTCCTTGAACTATTGATCTTCCCCAACATATCCTTTTATAACCATTGATTATCTCTAACCTTATAAAACTCTCAGCAGAAAACCCTAGATGCTCTTTTAAGTTACTCTAGCTTTCTCATTCTCCATCTTGCTTCTGAGCTTTCTCTTGTTTCCTGAAAGCCTAAACCTGGTGGTGATAATTGAACGGATGTCACCCAATCCGTGTCCTGCCAAATACCCTTTTTGTTTACCAACTAGCTCTCACTCCAAAATGAAATCTAGCCATTCTTTTTGAAGAAGGAACCATGAAGATTATTTCCTAGCTAGATTCATTCCATCATAAAAAACGACTAGCAGAGAAGTAGTACTACCACTGTCCATTGGGGGTAATATATAAATGAGCGAGGTCGGCCAAAGATTTGAATGATCAAGTGTAATTTTGTGAAAGTACTTCCAGATAAAGTATTATTAATTAGTTAAGATTTTATATTTAGTATATAAAATCACTAGTCTTAGTGTTAAGTACAGTGAAGTATTTTTTTATTTTTATTTTTTTCTTCTTATCAGTTCCTCTCTATTTATGACTCCATTATCACATGAGCCATTTTTAATTTTATTTCTCAAGGTATTATAGTGGAAATATCATAAGGAGGATGATTTTTTTGGGTGTCGGCATTTTTGGAATGGGAGCGAAAGATGGAGGGCCAGGGCCCGGCCCGGAAGAGATAGAGCATGTAGAGGCTGCATTCACAGTGCTCTCATTGATCTATGCCTTTTGTGCATCAGATTTCATGCCAAGTTTGAGAACTTTGGATATAGATGGTCATGAAAGAGTAATGAAAAAAAGGCGATAAAAAGTGATCAATAAGTATCATGATCCTATCATCGAAGAAAGAATGCGACGATGGAGGACCGATGGTGGTGTTGATGATGAGCCGGAGGATATCCTTGATGTGTTCATTTCTCTCAAAAGATGATAAAGGGAAGCCTCTCTTGACCATGGAAGAGATTAAAAGCTCAAGCTGCCGTGAGTTTGTTTTCATATATTATTTTTATTTTTTTAAGCACATGATTCTATCAGAATTTTTGGAATCATTAAATTTTTTTCTATAAAATTTACAAAAAATTTCTGAAAAAACTCTAAACCTAACTAAACACAAATATATAGGCTCATCTATAAACAAAAACTTAAACTATATATAAACACTAACCCAGATCCTAAACTCAAGCACTATAATTAATTAATTAATTAAACACTATACAATTTGACCTTAATGCCAAAGTAAACATTTGTAAAAGGTGTACTTATAGTCTTATACACATGCAAACATATATATAGAATTCAAAACTCTGGCCCTTATATATGTATACATAATTAAACCCCTAACCTAATTAATTAAACATTTGATATAAGATTACTTATACATATATATATATATATATATATATATATATATATATGTACAAGTAAAAACTCTAATCCTAAATTAAACACTTATAATAAATTAAGGAGTGCTTCTATACATGGAACTTAAACCCTAATTACCCTAACCAAAAATAAGCTCCTGTTACGTGCATGGCTCTGCATACAGGAACTCATCTTTGCAACAGTGGACAACCCCTCAAACACAGTGGAATGGGTGATGGCTGAGATGCTCAACCAGCCAGACATTCTCCGGAAAGCAATCGACGAGCTCAACCATGTCGTCGGCCCTCACCGCCTAGTCGAAGAGTCTGACTTCCCAAACCTCCCCTACCTAAAGGCATGTGCCCGTGAAGCCCTTCGCCTTCACCCCGTTGCCCCCTTCAACCTACCCCACGTCTCCTTCACCGACACCACTGTCGCTGGATTCTTCATTCCCAAGGGCAGCCAGGTCCTCCTAAGCCGTGTAGGACTTGGCCGGAACCCTAAAGTTTGGGAAGATCCAATGAGGTTCAACCCTGACAGGCACCTTATTGAGAAGAATGTGGAGCTAGCTGAGACAGATCTCCGTTTCATATCGTTCTCCGCTGGCCGGAGAGGATGCATAGGAGCGCAGTTAGGGACGATGATGACGTACATGCTGTTGGCTAGGGTTTTGCATGCATTTACGTGGACCTTGCCCGCCGGTGAAGAGCTGGTGAACCTCTCTGAAGAGGAACATAGTCTCTTTATGGCTAAACCTTTTGCATGCACTCGCTAACTCAAGGTTGTACTTTCTAAGTTAGTTTAGAGATATATATATTATATTAGACCACCATCATCTCAGGGGCGTCTTCTGCTTGGGGTCCTTAGATGACCATCTAATAGCTCACCCCTCTTTCTCTAAAACCCTAAACCTAACCCCCACCCATCCTTTTGTTTTTTTTTTTCCTTTGCAAATGTCCGCATATGTCTTATATATATATATATATATAATTATTTTCTTGCAATGTTTTTATATCTCTTATATTTGTGTTTTTTATTTGAGTAAGAAACTAAGAATGTTAAAATTATAATAATACTTAAGCTATGTCATGATACCTTATGATCATATGATGAATGCATGCAAAAAGATATTTTTCATATTATAACTTTACCTAATTATAGTGTCTTTTTTTCCTTTTATTATATGTAGAGGTGCAAACTGGGTCTTGTCGGTGGCTCAGGCCTGGCTCGGCCCAGCACAACAAGTTGTGCTAAGCCCGAGCATGTCACTGTAGTGATGGGCCGGGCTTGGTACGACCCAGATCCATGGGCCGTGTTGGGCTGGGGTTTGTGGCCCGCTTGCCGGCGTGGCCCATGGCTCGCATCAGACCGTGCTGGCCCAAGCATACACGGTAACAAGTTTTTGATTTGTTGGTTTTTAGTTTGGTTCTACTAGATTTGATATAAATGCTTTGTATATTTTTATATTGAATAAATTTATATATACAATTATTTAAATTTAATCTTAAATTTAGTATTTAAAGTATTTTTGAATTTATTGTTTAAAATTAAATTAAAAAAGAAAACGGGGCGACCAGCCTGGTAGAGCCCCAGTTAAGCTGGCGTGGGCTGTACCCCGGGCTAGGCCGGCGCCCAGTACCAGTGGGCCGTGTTGGCCTTGCGAAGATAGAGTCGGGTCGAGCCTGGAGGCTAAGCACACTGTGCCGAACAGCATGGGCCATGCCATGCCAATAAGGCTGAATTCGCACCTCATGTTTCTCTTAATCCAATTATGATTTTTTTTTCAAGTTACATGTGTAACTTTATTTTTATATAATTTTTTAATTCTTATGATTTAACACTTATATTATTAATATCTAATAATAGCTCCCATATATTATCCAATTTTTTGGTGCTTTGATAAACCACAATGGTTCAAATCTACTGCGGGTATATCTAAACTTCTTTAAAAAAATAAATTTTATCGATATTATTTAATAATTAAAATAATATTAATTTGAGTTCAAAATCGCTAATGATATTTTAGTTTAAACTAGAGAAAGATAAACATGATTGTCTAAAAGGATTTCATATATTTATGGGAAAAAGCTTTTTAATATAAAAAACATTTTTGTATAAATTTAAATAAATTTGAGTCGTTAATTATGAATATATATATATATATATATATGTATTAAAAAATTGTCCTTGTTACCAAGAATGACATACGGATAGAATACCCAAAATACCCTCCTCGTTTATTATAATTAGTTAAATAACATATAAGTAAAATATAACTTAAATATCCTTAACATTTATTAGTGGTGTACTATATAACATAAATTACTTGAACTACTCTTCATATTAGATTTACGTGGAAGAGTACAAAAATAAGATAATAAAATATGTGATATGAGAGGCAATGTTGAAAAGGGCCAAGATTGGAGCTTTTCATACGTTGATAGTTTTAATGAGCCCAATATGGGATAATTTTTATTTTAGAGTGTGGAGGAAAATAGTTAGTGTTATTATGAAGTAATTAGAATGTGGTTATATTGTTTATGTACAATATAAATATATATTTATATCAAGGTCCACGACCTCCGCAGACGCCTTAGGTTGTCCCTCGAACGAGTCAATAATCATTGTTTAAAAATATGTACAATATAAATATTTTTAAAAATAAAAAAAATCACTTGGGTGTAGACCGTGTAGTAATTTTAATAAAATATCCTTTAAATATTTTATACGTAGTAAATGCTTTTATAATACTCTCTCCGTTTTCAACATACAGATTTCGGTTTCTTTCGCTCCTTATTTATCACATTAATTTTTATACAAGATTAATAATTTTTTTTCAATTTCACTTTTAATTTAATGTGCTTGCTCGCGATTTTGATACGTCACTCGATGCTGAGCGTTAAATTATATATCTCTTCTACTTAGTGAGGTTTAAATATGCAGGTGAGTTTGAAAAGTAATAAATTTTTATAAAAATATAAAGTAACCAACTAATTTGTATTTAATAATCGAAGTGAATTAGGTAAATCGATGACCAGTAAAAGAGAGGGAGGGGTAATCAGCACGACAAATTTACCTAAATTTAATCACTTATTAAGTTACAGTAATTAAAGCACAAGCTACTTTAAAATTTTAAATATTCTAAAATTAAAAAAAAAATCACTTATTAAGTTCACATCTACCAAAGCGACAACTTTGACGTCTGCTTTCATGGGGCAATAATTAAAAGTTTGCACAACTTTGTAAATATCAAAGCCACGTTTTTCATAATCATCACCTACAAATTATAATCTATAATGTTTACAAAATTTGTGTCACATGCTATCAATCAATAATGTAGCTAGTTTATATAAATAATAATAGTAACACCAAAAATATCAAAGAACTCGTTTTCAAATGAATCAAAAACAAAGAGCTCAAAAGTTCCACCAAATATAATAATTAATTTAAGGCAAACATCAAATTACTAATGCTTCGCATGCATTCCTTTTTATGAATAGGCAGTGTGAGTGTCCCTTCACATCAAATTGGAATTGCTTTTCAAGTCAATTTTTTCAGTCGCTCACGATTATGATGTTGTGTGTATTGATATTTTATTTTAATGTGTTCCCCACGTTTAAAGAATATCCAATGTCACACTAACATTGGGCCACTCTAATGTCAATTTTTCCACATCTAGATATTATTTCTTTAATTTATTAGCATATGAAATTTTTAACTACTTCAATTTAGTTTGTTTTGTTTTACTAAAGCTAATTAAAAACAATATACTTCGGTTCATCTGTTATATATTTGCTTCCACTCAAATTGTTAGATTTAATTGTCACAATGTTTAGACAACTTTATTACAAGCTCATAATTGTTTGAGGGAATAATATCACATGATATTTTTAAATGATTTTTTATGTCTATAGTTTAAAAATTGTTTTAATATCACATAATATTTTTATATAGTTTATATTTGTTTTTAAAAAGATTCGAATGTAATAGAGCATAATTGCAATACAAATATAATAAAAGTGGATAAAACCACAATATTTTTCTTGATTGCAATTTCCTAATATAACTAAAAATAATTGTGGTATATACTCTTTGTACTACAATATGAATATTTTTTTTCACTAATATTATCTTTGTTTTATTATTAGGCATATTTCATGGAACTTTACAGGGAAAGAAAGTTATATAATTTATTTCTAAATTAAACAAGTTAGATTATTATTTAAATATTTGACATTAAGTCGGTGTCAAATATATATAATTATGTCTTTATACAAAGTTATCATCGTTACCTATATATAATTAAACCGTCACTTTCCATGACTTATTCGGCCTAACACAGTTTGTGAATTATTTATTTGAAAATGAGTTGAATATGTTTTTTTTCGTACTAATTTCAAAATAATATTTAATGAAAAAGAATTAAGAGAGGGATTGAAAGCTACATTTCTTGGACATGTGATGTGTTTGTTAATAATAATAATAATAATAATAATAATAATAATAAAGAGAAAAGATCTCACATGGACCTAAATAAACAATAAGTCTATTTGGTAGAGGATAAAGGAAAGGATTACACTCAATGAAGACAAAAGTTCTAATTCATTAACAAGAGAGGGCAAATATTAGAATAATAATAATAATAATAATCTTTGTAAATAACCAAGAAGCTTCTTAATTTGTCTTTAGTTTTGGTTTTTTATATAATCTCCGGTCCTTGATGATATGCATAAATATTTATTTTATTAAATTCTCAATAAAAACTCTACATAATAACCATTGTACAATGTGTGCAAGCAATGAAAATAACTTTACTAATTAATAATGTTTTTGTTCATTTTTATATTTGATAAATTGTCTCAAAACAATCACGAGTCTTGTCAAATTGTCTCAAAAACCAAAGGCCACACTGTATATGAATATTTTTGTGGTTCAAGATGCGTCTCAGTATTCAAGTTTGACTTGACCATCAGTATTCATCACTTAATCATGTTTTTTTATATTTTAAAATTTGAAGTCATTGTCGTACAGGTTAAGGTCGGCTGTTTGAATTGACATGATAGCAAATGACCATCAAACACTTGTCACATTTTCATGAATTAAAATTAATAATGACGTCATCTAAAAATTGGCACTGTTTTAATCCAATATTTTGATATCACCCAACATGTATTGTCAAATATTTAATTCCAGTAAGAATATATTCTTTTGATAATTAACCATATGAAAAATGATGAACAAGCTGAAGGACGTTTGAAGTGTTTTTCAACGAATCAACAGCCCCATATGTTACATGCTCTATGTTATTGTTCTGGCCTTGGAACACGTACATTATAATTAATCATAGAATTAAAATTAATTTGGTTGTTAATTAATTATTTGTAACTTTTTTTTTATAAAGTGATATGCACTGTTAGTCAAGGGACATAAAAATTACGTAAG
Organism: Dioscorea cayenensis subsp. rotundata; assembly: GCF_009730915.1. Classification (NCBI taxonomy): domain Eukaryota; kingdom Viridiplantae; phylum Streptophyta; class Magnoliopsida; order Dioscoreales; family Dioscoreaceae; genus Dioscorea; species Dioscorea cayenensis. The sequence continues at coordinate 29,832,293 of NC_052479.1, read as the reverse complement.
CAGCACCGCCTTTTGGTGATTTGCAGACTCTCCTGTAAATAAATCCTCCCTACAACGAATTTTATGCAGAGTTTAAAAACGCCTCCCTCACACGTACTTTCTATAGATGGATTTTACGACAAGAGTTATGAGACTTAAACCTCGAAACCTTTCAAACCTATCAATCGGATGGGTAACGTCTGGGCTATGCCCTAGTTCCCTCGACTCACTTGTTGAAGTTCCTGAATTTTTTAAATAAATTTTAATCCAAATATATGTAAATTTAAAAAATTAACATTAATAACATTAATTAACTGTGATATGCTCTTGTAATATACTCCATGATATTATTTATTTTGATATTTTGAAGTTTTAAAATGTTAGGTATGAAATAAATGCATAAAATTTGGCTCATACACTCAGCAAGAAAAACATATGTGAATTATCCTTCTAAAACCCCAGCTTGTAATCTCTATAAATACACACTTCATTATTTATCGTCAGACATTGCCATTAGTTTCATATATCTCTTCAATGGCAGCCACACATTCTTTAGCCACTGCCTCAGGCATTCTCGCCGGAGTTCTTCCGGTAGCTGTCCTCTTCCTAGTCACTGCCGTCTTCTTCCTCCTTATCTACCATTTACAAAAACCTAATGAGCATGAAAAAGATGGTGGAGGTGGTGATCATCGTTTACCACCTGGTCCAGCAGCCTTTACCAATTGTCGGAAGTCTTCCGATGATGCTTTTGGAGGAAACCACATTTCCGGTGGATCCTCCAAAAAAAGCTGAAAGGCAAGGATATTACTTGCATTCGCCTAGGAAATGTCCATGTCATTGTTGTTAACTCACCGGAGCTAGCCTGTGAGTTTTTAAAGAAGAATGACGCCATCTTCGCCTCCCGGCCGATAACAATGGCTACCGAATACTCCGGTAGGGGCTTCCTCTCTGTTGTCATTGCTCCGTGGGGTGATCAGTGGAAGAAGATGCGCCGAGTAATTGCCTCGGAGGTGATGAACCATAAAAGGTTCCGAAGCATGGCGAAGATGCGGGTTGAGGAGGCCGATAACCTTGTTCGGTGTATTCAATACCAAAGTGAAGCTAATGAAGTGATTGATGTTCGAAAATCTCTTAGGTATATATTGTTGAAATATAATTGATATCTTCTTATAGTATAACAAACTATGTGAATATCAAAATGTGATTAGTGCTTTTAGTATATTTTGAGAGTGAATATTTGATATTATTATTAGTAAAGATTATATGTTCAGTATATAAAATCACTAGTCTTATATATGTTGAGTACAGTGGAGTATTATAATTTAATATCTCTATTTATGACTTCATTATCACATGAGCTATATATAATTAATTACCCATTTTTAATTTTATTTCTCAAAGGTATTATAGTGGAAATATCATAAGGAGGATGATTTTTGGGTGCCGGCATTTTGGAATGGGAGCGAAAGATGGAGGGCCAGGGCCCGGCCCGGAAGAGATAGAGCATGTAGAGGCTGCATTCACAGTGCTCTCATTAATCTATGCCTTTTTGTGCATCAGATTTTATGCTGAGTTTGAGAATTTTGGATATAGATGGTCATGAGAAAATCATGAAGAAGGCGATAAAGGTGATCAATAAGTATCATGATCCTATCATCGAAGAAAGAATGCGACGATGGAGAAGCGATGGAGGTGTTGATGATGAGCCAGAGGACATCCTTGATGTGTTCATTTCTCTTAAAGACGATAAAGGGAAACCTCTCTTAACCATGGAAGAGATTAAGGCTCAAGCTGCGGTGAGTTCAATCTTTACACAAGTATAAATAACTCATGGTGAAAACTACATCTTTAAATTAAAAACAAAACTATAAACTATATAAATTATAAATATGAACACTAACTTAAATGCGAATACTAATGAATATGTGCTCATTCTCTCATGTCATGTAGGGTATATTTGTTGATGCAAAATTATTGTTAGAAAAGCAAAACCCTAAATGTAACTAAACGTAAATTAATAATTGGCTCACTATTGATAAACAGAACTTAAACTATAGGCACCAACATTAATCCTAAACTCAAACAGTAAGTTATTGAACATTACAATATTGAATACTAACCCTAAATTAAACATTTGAGAGTTAAAGGTGTACTAAATGAATATTTAGATATATATATATATATACACATATAATTAAAAACCGTAGCTAGCACTAAATTAAAGCATTTTGATAAAAAGAGTACTTAAATATATAAGTAAAAAAACCCTAATCCTAACTTTAATATTTGATAAAGGAGTATTTATAAATTACATGCATAGAATTAAAAACCCCTAACTCAGAACCCTAAAATAAGCTTTATGTAACACTCGCATGGTTGTGCATGCGGAGATCATCCTTACAACGGTGGACAACCCTTCAAACACGTTGGAATGGGCGATGGCTGAGATGCTCAACCAAACGGATATTCTCCGAAAAAGCCATCAAGAGCTAGATACAGTGTCATCGCCCGAACCGCCTCGTCAAGAGTCCGACTTCCCAAACCTCCCTTACCTAAAGGCATGTGCCCGTGAAGCCCTTCGCCTCCACCCCTCGCCCCCTTCAACCTCCCCACGTCTCCACCACCAACACCACCGTCGCCGGTTTCTTCATCCCCAAGGGCAGCCAGGTCCTCCTAAACCGTGTTGGGCTTGGCCGGAACCCTAAAGTTTGGGAAGATCCAATGAGGTTCAACCCTGACAGGCACCTTAATGAGAAGAATGTGGAGTTGGCTGAGCCGGATCTCCGCTTTCATATCGCTCTCCGCCGGGTCAAGAGGGTGCATGGGAGCACCGTTAGGGGACAATGATGACGCATATGCCGCTGGCTAGGGTTTTGCATGCGCTCACGTGGAGCTTTGCCCGCCCGGTGAAGAGCCGGTGAACCTCTCTCGAGGAGGAACTTAGCCTCTTCATGGTTAAACCTTTGCATGCATTTGCTAAGCCAAGGTTGCCCTTTTTAAGTTAGTTTATATATATATATATATGTATATATAACTATTTTCTTGCAATGTTTTTATGTACTTTATGTTTGTGTGTTTTGTTTCAGTAAGAATGTTAAACTTATAATATTAATGCTTGAGCTATATATGTCATGATGGCAAAATGTTTCAAACATTTTGTTAATTTTTACCTAATAATTTTTCCTTTCTCATTCTATGTTTGTATTTCTTCTTAATGCAATATTTATGTCAAAAGATTATTTTTTTAATTTCATCGGGTACATGTGTAATTTTATTTTTTTATATAGTTAATGAAACTGTTACAAACATAAAGTATATATTAAGTATTAACTAAGACTTATAAAATGATTAATCCAAGTTTATTTGGATATGTATTAATTAAGATACTCGATAATTAACAATAATTTAGGTGTTATATATTATTGATTATCAGTTACTATATATATACATTATGTTTCTCCCCATAAAAATTTGTTAGTAAAGATGAATTCATACTATTATTTTTATTTATTTACTATATATAGGCAAAGCTAACTTGATCATGACCATAATATTGTTTAATTTATAATTATTTTTGTTAGTATTTCAATTACATTGCTTTTCATTTACTATTTGCTTTGCATTATTTTTATTAAGTTGCTTTACTTCAATATATATATATATATATATTTTTGTAAAATATGCTTTTTTTATATAAATCAGTATATAAAATATTAAAAACTACACTTTTAGAAAAATATTTGTTAAAATATATTGTTAGGCCCTTTTTGATTTTTTATTTTAGTTCTTCAAACAAAATTTTCTTAATTTATTCCTTTAATTTCTTATTATTTAAGCCCTGAGGGCTGCCGAGATATAAAATCAATTGGACTGATGATTATAGCTGAGAAGGGAGTAGTTGAGGGAACCAAAAATTGAATAACTCTCGCTAATTTGTAAATTTATTTATTTATTTATTGGATTATAATATAATTTTATAACAATGACCAATTTGTTAATGATTGTTGGGCTGAACTTGTTTATAATTAACATAGAAGATTGAATGCAATATACTTTTCTTTTTACTTTTGTTTATTGATGTTTAAGTTTTTCTAAAACAAAAAGTTACTTTTGAGTTAGGGTTTTTATTTCACAAATTTTAAATTTTTTCTTTTAAGTTAAATTTTTAATTATTAGAGGTGATAATTTGACTAGATATATTTTTAAAATTAAAAAATAGTTTGGTTTTTGAGAAAATTTGTATTAGTTTGCAATATCTTTTTTAGGGTTAATGACATGTAAATTTTTGTTAAATATTTATAGTAATCTAAAGTTAGCACCTCCTTCATTTTGTTTCTAGTTCCTCCACACACACTCTCTCACATCCTTCATATATATATATATATATATATATATGGACGCTATGGTTAATAGGCCAATGATTGGGCTTTTCCCCAAGTCCATATAATTTACATTTAATGGGTCGACTATGGGTCTACTTATTTATTTATTAATTTTTATGAGGAAAAGAAATCTACTTATTTTTATTAAAAAGAAACATTTTAAGTAAGTAGAATGTGATTATTTATTTGGAAAAACTAAATCTGTTCAAAAAGATTATAGAAGCTCATCGATAAACTACATCATGTTACGCTTTTTGACAAGTATAAAAATAAATATTTGAGTATAATAATTGTTACCAAAATACTCTTTTACATTATTGGGAGGTAAGAAATTCTTCTATGATATTAATCCATCAACACAGTTCACTAAATTTAATTATAAGAGAAACTTTACTTATTATACATTCTAAATTAATCTAAATGAACCAATTTATATTTACCAAAAATATCATCACCAAAATTTATACTTTTATATAATTATTGTTCACAAAATTTTTTATTTTCATGTCCTATCAATTAATATGTAGGTTATTTATTTAAAATAATTATTTTTTTTTGGTCCAAAATGTAAAGAATACATGTCAAAATGAATAAAAACAAGCACACAAATTTTCTGCCAAACTTTATAATTTATTTAAAGACAAACAACAAATTAGTAATGCTCATGTGCATGGCCTTTTATTGAAAATGGTAATTAAATTTCTCTTAATCAAATTGGAATTGCATTGCATGTCAATTTTAAAAGAAAAAATTTATAAAGGTAACAAAGTCTGTCAAAAGAACAAGCAAATACAAAGATGCGCTTGCTACAGTGATTTAACGACCTCTTAAAAATAAGTCTCTTACTATATAATTGTAAAGGGTAAGAAATATTATTCTTCTCACAAAAGATCTATATTAAGACCAATAAATAGTAATGGGCCCTAGTATACAGTGGGTGTTCAGAACTGCGAGAGTAAAGATATGTACTTTATGAGTGAGTTATCATTGAATTATTAATACTAGAATTAGGCATACTAGTGGTTTTTCGCTTATTTTTATGTCACTAAAATATTGATTTGTGTGTGATTGATATTATCAATATTTAAATCATGTTGAATCTTTATGACCACTTTATTATCAGTTAAATCTTAATTTATTCCAATTTGCTTCAATTACGTATATATATAGCTTATCAAGAAAGTTAAAATAACCGGAAAAATGCCACTTTTTCACTGGTTTGTACTTTTGTATTATTAGCTAGCCATGTTTGACCGATTAAACTTAAGAGGGTGTTTGGGGATTGAATATTCCTTTATGAATGTGAATTCTCATGAATATAGATTCCTCGAAAAATAATAAACTCGAATTTGTTTTTGTTTGATTTACAAAAATATGCCCTGGAATACGTTACTAATACAAAAAAATTATTCTATTCCCTTTTTTATTTAGATTCGAGATTTCCAAAAATGTAAATAATTTTATTAAAATAACCCATAAACACAATATTACCAAAAAAATAAATTAATTCACTCAAATTGATAGCATCGTCTAAAATGATTAAATACTACATAATTAACTAAACTTTAAACACAGGGCCCTCATACAAAAGTGATTCTTGAATTTTTTTCATATTCATGTCCCTTCGAGATATTACATAAGAAAAACTATAAAATCCGATCCAAATTATCATAATAGATTAGTTAATATGTTGACTAACCACATTCTTAAACATGGGGGAAAAATTATTCACTTATCAAATTATTTATTGAACTGTGAAAAAGATTCAACAATAGACAAAAATAAATCTATTATTATAAACCAAGTCATGATTTAAGAAAATAAGCAAAAGTAGTTAAAATATAAAATATAAAGGTCCAATGCCATATAATCAAAGAGGATGTGAAGTGGGAATAGAAATTAGAAGTGTTTTTTTGTTATTTTATTCATATTAGTTTATTTTTACGCCTTGGGAATATTTTATACTTAACCCCATGGGAATATAGAAAGTCATCAGTTATGAGAATAATATATACCAAGGAATATATTATTCCTATGAATAATTTTATAAATTTCATGCTAACATGGAAATAACACATTCACTCTATTATATTCTCAGAAATATTTGATTAATTTCAATACCAAACACCTTTGATAGTGATTTTTGAATTTAACCAATTATATTAAGAGTTTTTTAGTATTTTTATTCTAAGTCAATATATATAA